>NC_069505.1:460710623-460780623 GCF_027579735.1 Bombina bombina | reverse complement strand
AAATCGCATGTTATTACCCATCAGAAAATTCATACGGGAGAGAAAGCATTTTCATGTTCTGAATGTGGTAAATTTTTTGCTCAGAAATCGCAACTTATTACCCATCAAAAAGTTCACACAGGAGATAAAACATTTGCATGTTCTGTGTGTGGGAAATGTTTTGCACACAAATCTACTCTTATTGCACATCAAAAAATTCATACAGGAGAGAAAGCTTTTTCATGTTCTGAATGTGGGAAATTGTTTACAAGGAAATCAAGTCTCTTTATTCACCAGAAAATTCATACAGGAGAAAAGTCATTTTCATGTTCTGAATGTGGAAAATGTTTTGCTACTAATTCATATCTTATTAAACATCAGAAAATACATACGGGAGAGAAAGCATTTTCATGTTCTGAATGTGGGAAATCGTTTATCCTGAAATCAAATCTTGTTACTCATCTGAAAATTCATACGGGAGAGAAAGCATTTTCATGTTCTGAATGCGGGAAAGATTTTTTTCAAAAATCACATCTTATTGCACATCAGAAAATTCATACAGGAGAAAAGTCGTTTTCATGTTCTGAATGTGGGAAATGTTTTGCTACTAATTCATATCTTATTAAACATCAGAAAATTCATACGGGAGAGAAAACATTTTTATGTACTGCTCTCAAATGTACTCATATTACACTTCAAAAAAGTCATACAGGAGATAAAACATTTTCATGTTCTGAATGTGGAAAATGTTTTACCAGGACATCAAGTCTTTGTATTCATCAGAAAATTCATACAGGACAAAAGTCATTTTCATGTTTTGAATGTGGGAAATGTTTTGTTTCTAAGTCATATCTTATTAAACATCAGAAAATCCATACCGGAGAGAAAGTATTTTCATGTTCTGAATGTGGGAAATGGTTTATCCTGAAATCACACCTTATTACACATCTGAAAATTCATACGGGAGAGAAAGCATTTTCATGTTTTGTATGCGGGAAATATTTTGCTCAGAAATCACATCTTATAACACATCAGAAAATTCATACTGGAGATAAAGCATTTTCATGTTCTGTGTGTGGGAAATGTTTTGCTCTCAAATCTACTCTTAATACACATCAAAACATTCATACAGGAGAGAAGGCATTTTCATGTTCTGAATGTGGAAAATGTTTTACTAGGAAAACAAGTCTTTTTGTTCATCAGAAAAAACATACAGGAGAAAAGTCATTTTCATGTTCTGAATGTGGGAAATATTTTGCATCTAAATCATACCTTATTAAACATCAGAAAATTCATACAGGAGAGAAAGCATTTTCATGTTCTGAATGTGGGAAATGTTTTATCCTAAAATCATATCTTTGTAGGCACCAGAAAATTCATATTAAAAGAAATTAGGGAAATCAGAGCTTAACCTCTTAAGATAACATGTAGTTATCATTTACACAATGGGCTCCATTTTATCAAGCAGTGGTTCAGAGGTGAGCCTGAAACAAAAGTTAGGAAGCAGTGATGGTAAGACTGCTGCTCTTTAACCTGTCTGCCACCTAAAAGGTAGCGGATAGAAATAATCCCGATACGATTGGGATGCATGCAGCCCCTTTGACGGCCCCCGGATACCGGGTATCTCCACCAAACGGGCCTGCTTCTACCCCGGAACCTGTAGCTGTATAGTGGAAAAGTGATTATAGCAAATAGCCCACCCTAATAACCAGATGAGACCAGTATTAAGGTAAAATACGAACATGTTTTATTGAAACACACAGCTTATATACACATTTGCCATCTGATAAGATTATCTGATCGAGAGAGCACCGCTAGGTCAGAGTTTCGGGATGATCCTGACACGATACCTACGCAGATGTTCCCATACTGCTGAGCAGCATTGGAGAAAATCTCGGAGTTTAGCTGACTTCACTTTAATTTCACCTTCTACTATTCTGTCCTTAATCTTTATAAGCAACATTACTTCTCTACTCTTATCTCTACTCTTTCTTCAAACCCAAAACATCTGTTCTCCACTTTCAATACACTTCTCCGCCCACCCCACCTCCTAATACAACTTCTCTCTCAGCTCAAGATTTTGCCAGCCACTTCAACAACAAAATCAACTCCAGAAACAAAATCAGCTCTCAACATACTTACATTCTCTCACCCCCTCAAACGCTTGCAATCAACCACAACCTACATAGCCATAAATTCAGCTCTTTCTCCCTTGTTACTGAGAAAGACGTTTCTGCACTTATATTGTGCTCTCACTACCTGTCCCCTTGCCCCTTTCCCCTCACAGCTACTCCCCTCCCTATCTTCAACCCTTACCCCTATCTATGCTCACTCATATTTTGAACCTCTCCCTCAGCACCAGTATATTTTCCTTATCTCTGTAACATGCACTAGTCACACCTATCCTCAAAAAAAACTCTTGATCCAACCTCCCCATCCAACTACCGGCCTATTTCCCTACTCTTGCCTCAAAGCTCCTTGAAAAACTAGTATATGCACGCCTTTACCATTTCCTTACATTAAACTCCCTCCTTGAACCACTGCAATATGGATTTTGTCCACATCACTCCACAGAGACAGCAATCGTTAAGGTTACCAATGACCTACTTACAGCAAAATCAAAAGGCCACTTCTCTCTGCATATCCTCCTTGATCTGTCCGCAGCCTTTGATACTGTTGACCACCCTCTTTTGCTTCAAACCCTCCAATCCTTCGGCATTTGTAACAAAGTCCTCTTGTGGTTCTCTTTCTACCTGTCTAACCGTACCTTTAGTGTAGCCTTCTCTGGGGCTTCCTTTACCCTGTCACCACTTTCTGTTGGGGTACCGCAAGGCTCTGTCCTCGGTCCCCTTCTCAATCTACACATCATCATTAGGTTCCCTAACAAAGTCCCATGGGTTCCAATATCATTTGTATGCTGATCACACCCAAATCTACTTCTCTGCACCAGACCTATCTTCTTCCTTGCTAACCCATGTACACTAACTGTCTTTTTCACATCTCTTCCAGGATGTTCTCTCACTACCTTAAGCAAAATCTCTCCAAAACTAAGCTCCTCATTTTCCCCCCTTCCAAAATCTCCACCCCCAATCTCTCTATAACTGTTGACAACTCCCTCATTACCCATACCCCACATGTCCGATATCTTAGGGTCACATTTGACTCAGATCTTTATTTCACTCCTCACATTCAGTCCTTGGCTAAATCCTGCCGCTTCCACCTTAAAAACATCTCTAAAATCCACTCTCTCATCCTTTCCTGCCTCGACTACTGCAATTCTATCCTCTCTGGTCTCCCTAGCTGCTGCCTAGCTCCTTTACAATCCATAATGAATGCCTCTGCCAGGCTCTTCATCTGCTCCATCTCTCTGCCAATCCCTTCACTGGCTTCTTCTTGTCTCCAGAATAAAACACAAAATTCTCACTCTGACATATAAAGCCCTCAACTGCATTGCTCCCCCCTATATCTCAGACCTTGTCTCCAGATACTCTCCTTCCCATCCCATTTGCTCTGCTCATGACCTCCTACTCTCCTCCTCTCTTGTTACCTCCTCACACTCCTGCTTACAGGACTTCTCCAGACTGGCTCCCATCTTGTGGAACTCTCTGCCTCGCTCCACAAGACTCCCCTAGTTTTGAAAGCTTCCAGCGCTCCCTAAAGACTCTACTGTTCAGGGATACATAAAACCTACACTAACCTTTCTTTATACCGTTTCCGCTCCTCCATTGCTATCCCCTGAACCCTCTTAGCATGTAAGCCTAAGAGTTCAGCTGTTTGTAGATCATCTTCTTAAGAGCTGACTACAACAGTGCGACTCTTGGCAGGGCCCTCTATCCATTTGATCCCTATAAATGTTATCCTGTATACCTCCTATGTTTATAGCACTGCAGAATCTGTTGGTACGCTACAAATAACTGATAATAATAACTGGTGGGAAACACAATAATCCAAATAGTAGAGGGGTGGTCTTGGCAGCCTGGTATCTATGACAGCCCCTGCTAGTGGCCAATTAGCCACCAGTGAGCAAGGGCGGCATTGCACAAGCATCCACTATTCATTTTCAACAGCAACATTTAATAAATGGAGCCCAATGTTCTAATGATGACTACATGTTGTCCTGTGGGGGTGCATATTTAGAGCTGTTTGAGGCCTTCTCTGCATATCAAGTGCTTACAAGGTGAAAAGTGTGTTTATTATCCCAGGGGGATCCCTGGTCCTTATATGGGTTTGAATAGACAAGTGACTTCCTGTTGTAAATAAAATAAGCATTTATTTCAGTAGAGTCATGGTAAGGAGTCCCTATGTGCAACGTGATATAAATTTACCCAGAGGCTCTAATATATATTTACATTGTAGATACTGTTGATTATATTATAGTCATGTGATCACTGAGGTGACAGTGTTTCTCTAGCTGGAATTTAAATTAACTAAGTGTAGAGTTGTACAGGGTGAGCCCCAATGTTAACATCAAAAGTGCAAGAACCATCCAAAAGCCCTTGTCTGGATTAGGAAAGCCCTTACGACTGCATAAAATCTATTGTGCTAAAATTTAACAAAAACTTTGTTTTACTTTTTAATTCCAATAGCTAATTTCTATTTAAAAAAACCCACATAGAATAATTCTCAATTTCTGTTTATTTTAGATCTTAAGTAATACAATTATAGATCCACCAATGTTTTAACTATATTTCAGAGAAAAATACTTATTCTGTAGTGTTTATAATCTTGTTTATTATAATTGTAATAAAAATATGATTTTATTTCACACGTTGTGTTTTAGATGTCTCATGTCATGATAAATGCATAATGTGACTGATACTCCCGGCTACCCCGACAGGGTAGCTCCGCCAAAAGGGGTCCTGCTTCCTCCCTGCCGACTGCAGCTATGTAGCTGGCAAGTGACCACAGCCTGTAGCCACCCCTGATGCCCGACAGCACCAGTACTCAGGGTCCCACCCTGTGGCAGACTCCAGCTACCCAGACTAGGTAGCTCTTCCAGCGTGTCCTTCCTCTGCCTGGAACAGGTTGCTATGTAGCTCAGGAAAGTGATTTTAGCTGGAGCTCACCCAAATAACTAGACAGACCAGCATTCAGGTTAAAGAGGAACTGAATTTATTGTAAAACATGCATTCCTTTTATACACACAGCTCATCTTGATAACACAAAGGACAATCCCACAATTTTCCCGCCCATCCAGACAGCCCGGCCAGCCTGAGAGAAGTTAGGCGGGTGTCCGTTGTGAGGCGGCCGACCGGGAGTTCTAGAAGCCCGGCCAGCCTAGGAGGGTTTTCCTGGTCATACACCAGCTCTCCACAAAACAAGCAAACAAAAGCTTCCAGAGATTGTGGTTGCTCTGAGGAGCCCAAAACCACCGAGAAACAACAGGGGTGAGGTTGTAGGGGGGTTGGGGGTAGCCTTAGCTGTCTGGTATCCGTGACACATAAAATAATGCTAAAGTTTGCATCTGTTTGGTCTGCTGGCCAAAAAATAAAAAAAATGCAAATATATCATTTGTGTGTTTTTCACTGGGAAAAATGACTTCCAGTAGAGCCTAAATGTGATTATCATCTAGTAGCTCAAACAAAGCTCAGCAGAGCGGTGTAAAATGGTTCAGGATTTAAACCGTTAAATGGGCGTTAAATATTTTGAGATTGTAATATAAAATGTATAACTATGTGTGTAATAAGGAGCCACCATGGTGAAACCTGTTTCTCTTATCCAATCTCTTCTGCTGAGGATGTATAGGGACAGATAAAGTGTGTGCACAATGTCTGTGGAATATAGTAACTAAAAAACTATTTAGATGATTACTGTAACACTGCACACAGCCTTTGCTTACACAATTTATAGTTCCATAATGGTTCACAGCAGATACATCATTCAGCTGAACCAGTGACCTTATTGCCTTGTACATCTCACTAGCTCATCTTTTTATATAACCTATAGTATACATCATTCAGCTGATCTGTCATGTAATTGGCAAGAGTCCATGAGCTAGTGACGTATGGGATATACAATCCTACCAGGAGGGGCAAAGTTTCCCAAACCTCAAAATGCCTATAAATACACCCCTCTCCACACCCACAATTCAGTTTTTACGAACTTTGCCTCCTATGGAGGTGGTGAAGTAAGTTTGTGCTAAGATTTCTACGTTGATATGCGCTTCTCAGCATTTTGAAGCCCGATTCCTCTCAGAGTACAGTGAATGTCAGAGGGATGTGAAGGGAGTATCACCTATTGAATGCAATGATTTTCCTCACGGGAGATCTATTTCATAGGTTCTCTTTTATCGGTCGTAGAGATTCATCTCCTACCTCCCTTTTCAGATCGACGCTATACTCTCATATTCCATTACCTCTACTGATAACCGTTTCAGTACTGGTTTGGCTATCTGCTATATGTGGATGGGTGTCTTTTGGTAAGTATGTTTTCATTACTTAAGACACTCTCAGCTATGGTTTGGCACTATATGTATTTATATAAAGTTCTAAATATATGTATTGTACTTATATTTGCCATGAGTCAGGTTTAAGTATATTTCCTTTTGCAGACTGTCAGTTTCATATCTGGGAAATGCATTTTTAAGGAAAAATTTTTTTTCTTACCTGGGGTATAGTCTTTTTTTTTTTTACTGTTCTTTTAAATTTGCGGACAAAATTAGGCTCGCGAGGGCGCAAAATTCCAAAGTATATTGCGTCATTTTTGGTGCGAGATTTTTTGGCGCAAAGTTACATTCGATTACGCAAATTCGTAATTTCCAGCGTCTTAGTCGACGCCGAGTCCTTTCACAAGGTTGCATCTTTAATAATGCAAGTGTGTCATTTCCGGATGTTGTTAGCGTCCAAAAAAAAATAAAAAATCATCGGCTAGATTACGAGTTGTGTGTTAGGGTAAAAAAGCAGCATTAAGAGGTCCTAACACTGCTTTTTTACGCCTGCTGGTATTACGAGTCTTGAAGGTTTAGGGGCACCACACACTTCTTTGGCCTTACCGCAAAACGACTTACGTAAACTTTGTAAAGTCTTTTTTCTATGGGACTTCCATAGCGCCAGTATTACGAGTTTGTCCTGGGAGGCCAAAAAGTGAGCGGTACGCCCTACCCTGTCAAGATCCCTAACGCATTTAAAATTCAGTAGTTATGAGTTTTATGGTACAACGCCGTAACATAAAACTCATAACTAAAGTGCTAAAAAGTACACCCATAAACTACCTATTAACCCCTAAACCGAGGCCCTCCCGCTTTGCAAACACTATAATAAAAATTTTAACCCCTAATCTGCCACCTACATTATATTTATGAACCTCTAATCTGCTGCCCCCAACATCGCCGCCACCTACATTATATTTATTAACCCCTAATCTGCCACCCCCGACATCGCTGACACCTACATTATAATTATTAACCCCTAATCTGCTGCCCCCACATTGCCGCCACCTACATTATATTTATTAACCCCTAATCTGCCGCCCCCAATGTCGCCGCCACTATATTAAAGTTATTAACCCCTAAACCTAAGTCTCACCCTAACGCTAACACCCCCTAACTTAAATATAATTACAATAAATATTAATAAATATTACTATCATTAACTAAATTATTCCTATTTAAAACTAAATACTTACCTGTAAAATAAGCAATAAGATAGCTGCAATATAACTAATAGTTACATTGTAGCTAGCTTAGGGTTTATTTTTATTTTACAGGCAAGTTTGTATTTATTTTAACTAGGTACAATAGTTATTAAATAGTTATTAACTATTTAATAACTACCTAGCTAAAATAAATACAAAAGTACCTGTAAAATAAAACCTAACCTAAGTTACACTAATACCTAACACTACACTATAATTAAATAAATTAACTAAATTAAATACAA
Organism: Bombina bombina; assembly: GCF_027579735.1. Taxonomy (NCBI): domain Eukaryota; kingdom Metazoa; phylum Chordata; class Amphibia; order Anura; family Bombinatoridae; genus Bombina; species Bombina bombina. The sequence continues at coordinate 460,772,767 of NC_069505.1, read as the reverse complement.
TTACCTAAATTAAATTAGCTAAATACAAAAAAAATAAAACACTAAACTACATAAAATAATTAACAAATTACAGATATTTAAACTAATTACACCTAATCTAATAGCCCTATTAAAATAAAAAAGCCTCCCAAAATAAAAAAAAAACTAGCCTAAACCAAACTACCAATAGCCCTTAAAAGGGCCTTTTGCGGGGCATTGCCCCAAAGTAATCAGCTATTTTACCTGTAAAAAAAAAATACAAACAACCCCCCCAACAGTAAAACCCACCACCCACACAATCAACCCCCCAAATAAAATACTATCTAAAAAAAACTAAGCTCCCCATTGCCCTGAAAAGGGCATTTGGATTGGCATTGTGCTTAAAAGGGCAGTTAGCTCTATTGCAGCCCAAAGTCCCTAACCTAAAAATAAAACCCGCCCAATACACCCTTAAAAAAACCTAACACTAACCCCCTGAAGATCGACTTACCGGGAGAAGTCTTCATCCAAGCCGGGTGAAGTGGTCATCCAGACGGCATCTTCTATCTTCATCCATCCGGCGTGGAGTGGGTCCATCCTCAAGACATCCGACGCGGAGCATCCTCTTCATCCGACGACTAAAGCTGAATGAAGGTACCTTTAAGTGACGTCATCCAAGATGGCGTCCCTTAGATTCCGATTGGCTGATAGAATTCTATCAGCCAATCGGAATTAAGGTAGAAAAAATCCTATTGGCTGTTGCATTCCAATCAGCGAATAGAATGCAAGCTCAATCCTATTGGCTGATTGGATCAGCCAATAGGATTGAAGATAGAAGATGCCGTCTGGATGAAGACTTCTGACCGTCTGGAGGACCACTTCGCCCGGCTTGGATGAAGACTTTTCCCGGCTTCGTTGAGGACTTCGGCCCGGCTTAGATGAAGACTTCTCCCGGTAAGTCGATCTTCAGGGGGTTAGTGTTAGGTTTTTTTAAGGGTGTATTGGGTGGGTTTTATTTTTAGGTTAGGGACTTTGGGCTGCAATAGAGCTAACTGCCCTTTTAAGGGCAATGCCAATCCAAATGCCCTTTTCAGGGCAATGGGGAGCTTAGGTTTTTTTAGATAGTATTTTATTTGGGGGGTTGATTGTGTGGGTGGTGGGTTTTACTGTTGGGGGGGTTGTTTGTATTTTTTTTTACAGGTAAAAGAGCTGATTACTTTTGGGCAATGCCCCGCAAAAGGCCCTTTTAAGGGCTATTGGTAGTTTAGTTTAGGCTAGGTTTTTTTTTATTTTGGGGGGGCTTTTTTATTTTAATAGGGCTATTAGATTAGGTGTAATTAGTTTAAATATCTGTAATTTGTTTATTATTTTATGTAATTTAGTGTTTGTTTTTGTACTTTAGCTAATTTAATTTAGGTAATTGTATTTAATTTAGTTAATTTATTTAATTATAGTGTAGTGTTAGGTGTTAGTGTAACTTAGGTTAGGTTTTATTTTACAGGTACTTTTGTATTTATTTTAGCTAGGTAGTTATTAAATAGTTAATAGCTATTTAATAACTATTCTACCTAGTTAAAATAAATACAAACTTGCCTGTAAAATAAAAATAAACCCTAAGCTAGCTACAATGTAACTATTAGTTATATTGTAGCTATCTTAGGGTTTATTTTACAGGTATTTAGTTTTAAATAGGAATAATTTAGTTTATGATAGTAATTTTATTTAGATTTATTTAAATTATATTTAAGTTATTTAAGGGGGTGTTAGGGTTAGACTTAGGTTTAGGGGTTAATAACTTTAATATAGTGGCGGCGACATTGGGGTGGCAGATTAGGGGTTAATAAATGTAGGCAGGTTGTGGCGACATTGGGGGCGGCAGATTAGGGGTTAATAAATAGTATGTAGGTGTCTGCGATTTTGGGGACAGCAGATTAGGGGTTAATAAGTATAATGTAGGTGGCGGCGATGTCGGGGGCGGCAGATTAGGGGTTAATAAGTGTAAGATTAGGGGTGTTTAGACTCGGGGTTCATGTTAGGGTGTTAGGTGTAAACATAAAATTTATTTCCCCATAGGAATCAATGGGGCTGCGTTAAGGAGCTTACGCTGCTTTTTTGCAGGTGTTAGACTTTTTCTCAGCCGGCTCTCCCCGTTGATTCCTATGGGGAAATCGTGCATGAGCACGTTACACTAGCTCACCGCTACCGTTAGCAGCGCTGGTATTGGAGTGCGGTAATGTCCAGATTGCTATCTCTTTCTTTCCAAGGTAATAAGTTATTTGGTTCTCAGTTGGATTCGATTATTTCAACTGTCACTGGGGGGAAGGGAGATTTTTTGCCTCAGGATAAAAAACCTAAGGGTAAATCTAAAGCTTCTAACCGTTTTCGTTCCTTTCATCTAAATAAGGAACAAAAACCTAATCCTTCCCCCAAGGAATCTGTTTCCAATTGGAAGCTTTCATCTATCTGGAATAAATCCAAGCTGTTTAAGAAACCAAAACCAGCCCCCAACTCTGCATAAAGGTGCGGCCTTCATTCCAGCTCAGCTGATAGGGAGCAGATTAAGATTTTTCAAGGATGTTTGGGCAAATTCTGTCCAAAATCAATGGATTCTGAGTATTGTCTCTCAGGGGTATCGAATAGAATTCAGAGTAAGACCGCCTGTGAGAAGATATATTCTCTCACGCATCCCAGCAAATCCAGTAAAGGCTCAGCCTTTCCTGAAGTGTGTCTCAGATCTGGATCTTTCAGAGGTAATCATGCCAGTTCCGTTTCAGGAACAGGGTCTGGGGTTTTATTCAAATCTATTCATTGTCCCAAAGAAAGAAAATTCATTCAGACCAGTTCTGGATCTGAAAATTTTGAATCGTTATGTAAGAGTACCAACTTTCAAAATGGTGACTATAAGGACTATTCTGCGTTTTGTTCAGCAAGGGCATTATATGTCCACAATAGACTTAAAGGATGCATATCTTCATATTCTGATTTATCCAGATCATTATCAGTTTCTGAGATTCTCTTTTCTAGACAAGCATTACCAATTTGTCACTCTTCCATTTGGCCTAGCGACAGCTCCAAGAATCTTTTCAAAGGTTCTCGGTGCCCTACTCTGTAATCAGAGAACAGGGTATTGCAGTGTTTCCTTATTTGGACGATATCTTGGTACTAGCTCAGTCTTTACATTCTGCAGAATCTCACACAAATCAACTAGTGTTGTTTCTTCGAAAACATGGTTGGAGGATCAATTTACTAAAAAGTTCTTTGATTCCTCAGACAAGGGTCACCTTTTTAGGTTTCCAGATAGATTCAGTGTCCATGACTCTGTCTCTAACAGACAAGAGACGTTTAAAATTGGTTTCAACTTTTCAGAATCTTCAGTCTCAGTCATTCCCTTCGGTAGCTATATGCATGGAAGTTTTAGGTCTCATGACTGTAGCATCGGACGCGATCCCCTTTGCTCGTTTTGATATGAGACCTGCTGAACCAATGGTGCAGGGATTATACAAGGATATCACAATTAATATCCTTAAATCCCAATGTTCGACTATCTCTGATTTGGTGGTTAGATCACCATTGTATAGTTCTAGGGGCGTCTTTTGTTCGTCCAACCTGGACTGTGATCACAACAGATGCAAGTCTTTCAGGTTGGGGAGCTGTTCGGGGATCTCTGACAGCACAAGGGGTTTGGAAATCTCAAGAGGCAAGATTACCAATCAATATTTTGGAACTCTGTGCGATTTTCAGGGCTCTTCAGATTTGGCCTCTGTTGAAGAGAGAACCGTTCATTTGATTTCAGACAGACAATATCACAACTGTGGCATATGTCAATCATCAGGGTGGGACTCACAGTCCCCAAGCTATGAAAGAAGCATCCTGGATACTTGCTTGGGCGGAATCCAGTACTTTTCTAATTTCTGCGGTTCATATCCCAGGTATAGACAATTTGGAAGCGGATTATCTCAGCCGTCAGAATTTACATCCGGGGGAGTGGTCTCTCCATCCAGATGTGCTTTCTTAAGTTGTTCAGATGTGGGGTCTTCCAGAAATAGATCTGATGGCTTCTCATCTAAATAAGAAACTTCCCAGGTACCTGTCCAGGTCCAGGGATCCTCAGGCGGAAACAGTGGATGCGTTGACATTTCCTTGGTGTTATCAACCTGCTTATATTTTCCCGCCTCTAGTTCTTTCAAGAGTGATCTCCAAAATCATCTTGGAGCAAACGTTTGTGTTGCTGGTGGCTCCAGCATGGCCTCACAGGTTTTGGTATGCAGATCTTGTTCGGATGTCCAGTTGCCAACCTTGGCCACTTCCATTAAGGCCGGACCTTCTGTCTCAAAGTCTGTTTTTCTATCAGGATCTCAAATCATTAAATTTGAAGGTATGGAAATTGAATGCCTAGTGCTTAGTCATAGAGGTTTCTCTGACTCAGTGATTAATACTATGTTACAGGCTCATAAATTTGTTTCTAGAAAGATTTATTATCGAGTTTGGAAGTTCTTCTCATAAATTCTCTTGGCATTCTTTTAGAATTCCTAGAATTTTACTGTTTCTTCAAGATGGTTTGGATAAGGGTTTGTCTGCAAGTTCCTTGAAGGGACAAATCTCTGCTCTTTCTGTTTTATTTCACAAAAAGTTTGCTAAGCTTCCTGACATTCACTGTTTTGTTCAGGCTTTGGTTCGTATCAAGCCTGTCATTAAATCAATCTCTCCTCCTTGGAGTCTTAATTTGGTTTTGAAGGCTTTACAGGCTCTTCCATTTGAGCCTATGCATTCTTTGGACATTAAAATACTTTCTTGGAAAGTGTTGTTTATTTTGGCCATCTCTTCTGCTAGAAGAATTTCTGTATTATCTGCTCTCTCTTGTGAATCTCCTTTTCTGATTTTCCATCAGGATAAGGCAATTTTGTGGACTTCATTTAAATTCTTACCTAAGGTTGTGAATTAGAACAACATTAATAGAGAAATTGTTGTCCCTTCCTTGTGTCCTAATCCTAAGAATTCTTTGGAGAGATCTTTACATTCTTTGGATGTGGTGAGAGCTCTGAAATATTATGTTGAAGCTACTAAAGATTTCAGGAAGACTTCTAGTCTATTTGTTATCTTTTCTGGTTCTAGGACAGGTCAGAAGGCTTCTGCCATTTCCTTAGCATCGTGGTTAAAGCTTTTGATTCCTCAAGCTTATTTGGAGTCGGGTCAAGCCCCCTCCTCAGAGAATTACAGCTCATTCTACTAGATCAGTGTAAAGATCATATTTGTGTATAACCTTTAAACTAATTTCCTCTATGCCAGGTAATCATGTCAGAGAAAAGAAATAAATAAGTTTTTGTATCACTAGGTAAACCAAACAAAGTTTGCAGTTTCCCTTAGTGAAATTTAGTTTTAGCCTCGGATAGAGTTCAAGTTATACTAACTGAGTAACATAACAAAACCCAGAGAGGCTTATTAATCAATAAGATAAACACAACATATAGCGAGATTATAGATATGTGGAAATAAATTGCCTAACTAAATACTGACTAAATGTGAATGCAATAGCGTAACAATAAAGTGTGGAAATAGTGATTTAAGTATTGGTTCGATCTGACCTGATACTGTTTGGAGTTTGGGAGAGGAGCCGGAGAGCTGCAGCGGTGAGAGTTCAGCGTGCACGCTGTGAGACACTGAGGTAGAGTGAGGAGCTGCGGGCCATAGCTGATGACGCGTCAGGTGACACGTCTGAGTAAGGGTTCAGGATGAGCTCGGAGCGCTCCGGCAGTTGCTTTACTTTCCACAGCGGTGGAACAAAGTTGTTTTCCAGGTGAAGGTATTTCCTTGAACAACGTGTAGGAAGGATATCCGGAGATAAGGTTAAAGGCAGGAAGCTTGAGCAGCTAGTAGGAAAGTGGCATACTCAATTAACCAGCAAAGGTAGCTGGTTAACAACATGTTTAAATAGGGCTAAACAGGAAGAGGAAGGATCCAATAACTGTCACAGGGAATTAACCCTTACAGAGCCCCCCACTTAAAGAACCACAGCGAGGTTCAGGGTCTAGGCCTATCAGGATTACGTCGGTGGAATAAGGATACCAACCTAGGAGCAGACAAATTGGAGGCAGGTTCCCATGTGTCATCCTGATGACCAAACCCTTCCAGTGTACCAGGTAATAGAGTACCCCATGTCTAGAACGAGAGTCCAAAATGCTGTGAACTTCGTACTGTTCGTCCGGATCCACAGTATCAGCTGGAAGCGGTGAAGCTGAATCAATAGGAGGGGTAGCGCAGGGTTTAATCAAAGAGACGTGGAAGGTTGGATGGATCTTGAATGAGGTAGGGAGTTGTAAAGTAACAGTGACTGGACTAGGTACTTGTAGGATACAGTAGGGTCCAATGAATAACTTGCCCAATTTCTTATATGGGTAAGGAATTCTTAAGTTCTTTGTGGACAACCAAACGAATTGCCCCACAGAGTAAGTGGGGTTAGGCCGATGACGTAAGTCATAGTATCGACGTTGGGATGCTTGAGCTTGAAGTATGTTGTCATGTACGACAGTAAGAGTGGCAGCTATGTTATTTACCAGATCATTTACCTCAGGACTTGGAGTCTACACTCTGGGCATGAGAGAGAATGAAGGATGCATACCATAATTCACGTAAAAAGGACTGAATCCAGTTGTAGAGCTTTGATGGTTATTATAAGAAAACTCAGCTAGTGGCAAATAGGCAGCCCAGGAATCCTGTTGATGTGAACAGTAGCAGCGTAGGTACTGCTCTATCCACTGGTTCACCCTCTCCGTCTGCCCATTTGTTTGGGGATGGTATGAGGTGCTGAGTTTGCGTTCGATGTGAAGTGCATCACAAAGATTTTTCCAGAATTTGGACGTAAATTGGGTTCCGCGATCACTTACGAAAGCCTTAGGTATGCCATGCAATCGAATGACATTCTGGATAACTAGATCACAAGTCTGTTTTGAAGTGGGCAATGTAGCGACGGGGATGAAATGTGCCATCTTAGAAAGCAGGTCCACAACAACGAAGATAACAGTATAACCATTCGACAGAGGGAGATCCACAATGAAGTCCATGGATACTACTTCCCAAGATCTGTGAGGAATAGGCAGGGATTGCAGGAGTCCCATCGGAAGTTGTTTGGAATGTTTGGAGGTGGCACAAATAGTACATTGAGTTAAAAAATGTTTTAAGTCGATTAGCATGGTAGGCCACCAATATGATCTCCTGAGGAGTTCTGTAGTTTTAACTTTTCCCATGTGACCAGCTAGGGGAGAATCATGTACAGACTTGAGTATCGCTGGTCGTAAGGTAGGAGGTACATACATTTTATCTTCCTTGTACAATAAGCCATCTGAACCTGTGGAGAGACCTGGTAGAGGCAGTGAAGTATCAGATTGTAGGGCGTCTTTGAAGTCTTGATTAGAATCAGTGAGCAAGCCCAGAATACAATGTTTAGGAATTATTGTCGAAGGTAAATTTTCTGTTTTAATCTTTTGTCCTTGTCTAGATAGAGCGTCTGCCTTTCCATTTTTCGATCCGGGTCTGTAGGTGAAAACATATTGGAATCTTGAGAAATATAAACTCCAACGGAGTTGTCTGGAGGATAAAGTACGGTTTGTTTGTAAATATTGAAGATTTTTGTGGTCTGTATATATAACTGTAGGGTGAGTGGACCCTTCCAATAGATGCCTCCACTGATCGAAGGAAGACTTGATCGCGAGTAATTCTTTTTCTCCGACTGGATAATTTAATTCAGCTGGTTGCATCAATCTGGAAAAATAGGCCACTGGATGGAGAGGTTCCTTAAATGACTTCCTCTGTGAAAGAACAGCTGCGATAGCAAAATCGGAAGCATCAACCTCTAATATGAACTGTTTATCCATATCGGGATATTGTAGAATAGGTGCCGTGGTAAATTTTGATTTTAAAAGGTCGAATACAGTTTGAGTCTGGTTGGTCCATCTGAATGGATGATCCAACTTGGTGAGTTCAGTTAAGGGTTTGGTTATAGATGCGAAACCAGGGATGAACTTTCGATAAAAGTTGGAGAACCCTAGAAATCGTTGTACATCTTTTTTAGTGCGGGGAATTGGCCAATTAAGAATTGCTTGAATTTTATCCTTTTGCATCTTTATGCCGGATGGGGATATCTGGTATCCTAAGAAGGATATATCGTTAGACTCAAAAGTACACTTTTCGAGTTTAGCATACAAGTTGTTATTTCTTAATCTGGTTAAAACCTCTTTTACATGTAGTCGATGTTGTTCAAGATTTTGAGAATAAATCAGAATGTCGTCTAAATAGACTACAATGTAAACATCCAACACATCCCTGAATAGATCATTGATGAGGCACTGAAATGTTGCTGGAGCATTACAAAGTCCGAATGGCATCACTGTATACTCAAATAACCCATATCGGGTTCTAAAAGCAGTGAGCCATTCGTCTCCAGCCCTCATTCGTATCAGATTATAGGCTCCACGGAGATCTAACTTAGTGAAAACCGTGGCACCCCTTAATCTTTCAATCAACTCGGGAATGAGTGGTAATGGGTATTTATTCTTTCGAGTACGCTTATTAAGCTCTCTGTAGTCGATGATGGGTCTTAAAGAACCATCCTTATTTGTTACGAAAAATATACCTGCGCCTGCGGGGGAGGTACTGGGTCTTATGAAACCCTTTTTTAGGTTTTCATCTATGTAATTTTTAAGATGTTCCAATTCTGGTTTGGAGAGTGGATATATATGCCCAAAAGGGATGGAAGCCCCTGGGAGTAAGTCAATAGGGCAATCATAGGCCCTATGGGGTGGTAAAGTTTCTGCATCTTTTTTGTTAAATACATCAGAGAATTCAGAATATTGTGAAGGTAAATTGGAATCTTCCATATGCATAATACACATTTCATTTTTGATTTTAGAGGGGGTTTGAATATTCAGGAATGAGAGTGTAGAGTCAGCCCAATTTATATGGGGTTTGTGTGTGCACAACCAATTGATACCTAGTATAATATTAAACATGGGTGAAGAGATCACATCAAAGGAGATAGTGTCAGATACATGTAGGTTAAAGATTACCTGTAGGGGAATGGTTTCATGAATGACCGGTCCTGATGAGAGTAAAGTGCCATCAATAACCTTAACAGAGACAGGTGTATGCTTATTCAAAACTGGAATTTTATTTTTTGTGACAAAATCTTGGTCAACAAAATTTTTACATGCACCAGTATCCACGATAGCTTCAGTGGTGATCTTGTGTTGATCCCACTGCAAAATAAGAGGTATAGTGATGTAAGTAGTGTTATTAGACTTTGTTAACAGATTAACAGATGGTTTTAATGTCGTACCCTTCTTGTTCTTTAATAGGACTGGACAGTCCTTAACGTCATGGGTAGGACAGGCACAGTACATACATAAACTTAATTGTTTCCTTCTGGATTTCTCTTGAGATGTCAAGGGACCTTTAAGGATTCCTATATCCATAGGTTGAGATGCATCTCGTGTCTGATAGGAGGTGGTTGAAAGGTAGCCTCTGGAGGAACTAGCCCTTTCAATTCGCCTTTCCCTGAGGCGTCTATCTATACTGATAGTCAAGGCAAAGAAATCTTCTAATGAAGTAGGGATTCCTATGCGTGACAGTTCATCTTTAATTTTTTTTTTCTTCAGAAAGTCCTAATCTGAATTGAGTTTTTAGTGAGACTTCATTCCATTCTGAGTCTCTGGCATAAATTTTAAATTGAGTAATGTAAGTTTCTACTTGATTCTTTTTCTGCTTGAGAGAGCGCAAGGCATTTTCTGCCGATATCTGCCTGTAAGGATCATCGTATAAAGCTGACATTTGGGTAAAGAAGGCGGTAAGGGAACCCAAAACTGAATCCTGAGACTCATAAAAAGTATCAGCCCAAGCCCTTGGCTCTCCCCTGAGGTAAGATATTACCGTAAGAACTCTAGATCTTTCAGATGGATAGGTTCTGGGCTTCATTTCAAACATTAACATACATGAATTTTTAAATTCCCTAAATTGGGAACGATCTCCAGAAATTTTTTCTGGGGGAGAGACTAAAGGCTCAGGGTGAGTTTCTGCAGTTGGGGGTTTAGGGGCAAGTACTTCCCTTAAACAGGCTTTCAGGGCCTGATTTTCAACCTGCAGCTCATGAAATGAATTAGATAGAGAGTCCATCCTGTCATTGAGTGCTTGTATTCTATTACACATTGTTTCCTGATCCATAATTGTTATTTTTCGAGGAAAATCTATAGGAACAAAATAAAGTTTTAAACTCTAATTCCTAACTTTTTAAGGCTGGTTAATTCTGTAAAGATCATATTTGTGTATAACCTTTAAACTAATTTCCTCTATGCCAGGTAATCATGTCAGAGAAAAGAAATAAATAAGTTTTTGTATCACTAGGTAAACCAAACAAAGTTTGCAGTTTCCCTTAGTGAAATTTAGTTTTAGCCTCGGATAGAGTTCAAGTTATACTAACTGAGTAACATAACAAAACCCAGAGAGGCTTATTAATCAATAAGATAAACACAACATATAGCGAGATTATAGATATGTGGAAATAAATTGCCTAACTAAATACTGACTAAATGTGAATGCAATAGCGTAACAATAAAGTGTGGAAATAGTGATTTAAGTATTGGTTCGATCTGACCTGATACTGTTTGGAGTTTGGGAGAGGAGCCGGAGAGCTGCAGCGGTGAGAGTTCAGCGTGCACGCTGTGAGACACTGAGGTAGAGTGAGGAGCTGCGGGCCGTAGCTGATGACGCGTCAGGTGACACGTCTGAGTAAGGGTTCAGGATGAGCTTGGAGCGCTCCGGCAGTTGCTTTACTTTCCACAGCGGTGGAACAAAGTTGTTTTCCAGGTGAAGGTATTTCCTTGAACAACGTGTAGGAAGGATATCCGGAGATAAGGTTAAAGGCAGGAAGCTTGAGCAGCTAGTAGGAAAGTGGCATACTCAATTAACCAGCAAAGGTAGCTGGTTAACAACATGTTTAAATAGGGCTAAACAGGAAGAGGAAGGATCCAATAACTGTCACAGGGAATTAACCCTTACAATCAGTCTCCACTTTGTGGGCTTTTAAGCATGAAGCTTCAGTTGATCAGATTTGCAAAGCAGCAATTTGGTCTTCTTTGCATATATTTACTAAATTCTACCATTTTGATATATTTGCTTCTCCGGAAGCAGTTTTTGGTAGAAAAATTCTTCAGGCAGCTGTTTCAGTTTGATTCTTCTCCTAATGTTTTAAGTTTTTCCTTTAATTTATGAGAATAAACTTCTATTTTGGGTTGTGGATTAATTGTAATCCACAACCCAATTTGTTATCAAACAGAACCCCTCATTTTCCACTTCTTGATTAGAGTTTGAACACTGCTGATTTGCATTCTCAATTCCTTGGATATCTTTTTATATCCCTTTCCTGTTTTATACAGTGCAACTACCTTTTCCCACAGATCCTTTGACAATTCTTTTGCTTTCCCCATGACTCAGAATCCAGAATCATCAGTGCAGCACTGGATGAAAGATGCAAGGGTCTGTCAGGAGTCCAGAAACTCATTGACCTTTTATACACACACACTAATTACAAGCAAACAGATCACAGGTGAGGATGGTTACCTTTAATAGCCATTCAAACCCCTTTGTGCCAACTTGTGTGCATGTTATCAGGCCAAAATCACCAGGGTATGTAAACTTTTGATAAGGGTCATTTGGGTAGTTTCTGTTGTCATTATGATTTAAAAAGAGTAAACAGAGTTGATTGATAATAAATGGCTTCAGCCAAACAACCATGAGTGAAAGAAAAGTTTGTGTGTTATCATATTCTCTGAAAAATGGCCAAGAAATCATAAATTCTGCCAGGGTACGTAAACTTATGAGCACAACTGTGTGTGTGTATATATATATATATATATATATATATATATATATATATATATATATATATATATATATACATACATATACACACACACATACATATAGAGCTGCAACAACTAATCAATATAATTGATAATAATCGATTAAGAAAATAGTTGTCAACAAATCTTATAATCGATTAGTTGGTTTGCAATTAGTTGTTCTGTGCACAACACCAGCTGCTTCACTCCAAAGAGCTCCTGCACATGGTATTGTGTATTATGGTTATGCCCTTAGCCTAAAGGGCATCTACAGACGTTTACTTCTTTTTTTTTTACCTTTATTTTTATTGAGGTAACAATCTCTTTACAGGATAAACCGTAATACATTTTTCAAAATCAAGAGCAAAAAACAAGAGGGCGACCCCTAGTGCAGATCAATGATGAACCAGTGGTGAAAATCTGTTAGTACTGACGAATGGATACTCACAAGATGAATTGCACCCTGAAGTGCAAATATGGCATACTAGGAATATTATAGTGTCCTAGTGCACAAATCCAACCCAAAAGAGGCACTGTCGTGATGACAAATGGACTTTAAGTATATGAGATGGACATCAGGATGGTGGAAAAGATAAAGAGAACTCCAGTATCGATAAAAAAATATATTTAATAAAAAGATAAAAAATGAACATACACAGATCAACAATGATATCTGTTTGTAAAATTGCTACGCGTTTCTAAGCGTTAACCACGCTTTTTCCTCAGGCAAATGATACTGGATGTGCTGGAGTCTCTTACATATATACCCCTGTATAGGCTTAATGAAAACAGCTGTAGCTAATTTGAACAGGTGCTGCATAGATTAGTCTAACAGGTTGTTTAAAGCAAATAACAATGTTACAATCCAATGTGTATAGCCAAATATCGAATACAATAATGCTCAATAGTCCTTCTAAACATATATTAACTAAAATAAAAAACACATATAAATACCTCGAGCTTTAGGCTCTATAGATTATCTTAAATATTTAAAAGCCGTATTGGGAATAATCGTCATAGTATGTATACATGCAGGGTTTATTTCTGCCAATGCGCTATTTATATATCTATTTATCTTCCTTGGTGGTATTATTGGAGATGGCCCTACAAATAGATAATAAATAGATAATAAACTGAGAAAATACGATCCTATATTTCTAAATATGAGAGGGTGTGTATCATTGAACAAATTATAATGTTATATGACTGGCCTGCCCATTGGAAATGATTCCTGCTATAAGTTCTCAAAACAGAATGATTAAATTACGCCAGAGGGAAACCTTTTGGATTTATCAATTTAAAACTTTACATCCGGAGGGGCTTAACGAAGTAATAGATTCCGCTGCTTTTTAATACATCTCCAATATATACAATATTATTTTTTTACCCATATCACAACATCGGACTTATTTCATTATTATATATCTTCACATTAAATTTAAATATTTAAATTCATCACTTATTCATAATTTTGAATGAATCCTACACTATCATTTTATATTAGATCATATATCCAATAATATTTCTCTTTCATTTTTGTCATACTCATGAATGTTCACTATCATTTTATATTATACTCTATACCCACCTAGTATTCCAATTTCACTATATCATACTGTTCACATAAAATTCTGGTAGATCTCTATCTATCACATAACTTTGGTTTAGATACAACAAAGCAATAAATTGCATCATTTATCACTAAGACACAGATTTATACACACTTATATTATTTTTTTTTTTATATATTAATTCGTATTGTGGTCCTTATATTCACGTTCTTATATACATGTCATATATACACTTGTTAGGAATGTAGTTAGTTAATGTGAATATTATAGTCAAAGCCGACTCAGCTTTTTTGCACATCAAGGTATCAGTTTTTTTGATCACGGTAAACACGCTATATCTCTACATAGCAACAGAGGTAACTGATTTTGTATCTAGGGGTGTATTTGTATGCATCTCCACGTCATTAGATACACACCCACAATCACAAACACCTAACAACAGAGGTTAATGTTTCTGTTCACATTGGTGCATATGTACGCACATTCACGTCACTAGATATACAACCTTAGCCCCAATCAGGTGAAGCAACACAACACAGTATGGAGATATTTTGAATACAACACGGCTATTAGCTTAGCGCAACACACCCCGTTCTGACGTAGTAATCGGACAGGCCAGTCATATAACATTATAATTTGTTCAATGATACACACCCTCTCATATTTAGAAATATAGGATCGTATTTTCTCAGTTTATTATCTATTTGTAGGGCCATCTCCAATAATACCACCAAGGAAGATAAATAGATATATAAATAGCGCATTGGCAGAAATAAACCCTGCATGTATACATACTATGACGATTATTCCCAATACGGCTTTTAAATATTTAAGATAATCTATAGAGCCTAAAGCTCGAGGTATTTATATGTGTTTTTTATTTTAGTTAATATATGTTTAGAAGGACTATTGAGCATTATTGTATTCGATATTTGGCTATACACATTGGATTGTAACATTGTTATTTGCTTTAAACAACCTGTTAGACTAATCTATGCAGCACCTGTTCAAATTAGCTACAGCTGTTTTCATTAAGCCTATACAGGGGTATATATGTAAGAGACTCCAGCACATCCAGTATCATTTGCCTGAGGAAAAAGCGTGGTTAACGCTTAGAAACGCGTAGCAATTTTACAAACAGATATCATTGTTGATCTGTGTATGTTCATTTTTTATCTTTTTATTAAATATATTTTTTTATCGATACTGGAGTTCTCTTTATCTTTTCCACCATCCTGATGTCCATCTCATATACTTAAAGTCCATTTGTCATCACGACAGTGCCTCTTTTGGGTTGGATTTGTGCACTAGGACACTATAATATTCCTAGTATGCCATATTTGCACTTCAGGGTGCAATTCATCTTGTGAGTATCCATTCGTCAGTACTAACAGATTTTCACCACTGGTTCATCATTGATCTGCACTAGGGGTCGCCCTCTTGTTTTTTGCTCTTGATTTTTAGAATACAGATATCCCTTCTGCATTTGGGAGGAGCAGCCCTCTAAGCATAGTGCACAGTCAGCTGGGACACTGTGAAGTTCCCAGATTGCTCATCTAGGCATTACCTTTGCCTTTCCACATTGTGAGTATGCTTACTTTTGCATTATCTCCCATATAAAAATTGGCTACACTAGGAGGCGCCCTTCTCTTTTCTTTCTGTTTTTCTACAGTGATTCATTCCATTTGAAATCATTATCTGGAAGGAGCTGCCTCCAATCAAGTGGCGCAGGACCAGCAACAAGTCTTGTTATATCTAGGACTGATTTGTCTATTTTGGAACCATAGCCATCTGGACTTTATTATTTGGATTTGGGTTTGAATATTTTTTTATCCTATTTTCGATTAATACTGCTTATTATTTTTAGTATTTTATATTTGTCATCATTTTTTATTTGTTTTTTTATTCATTTCTATTGTTCATATTGATTCTTATGTGTATAATTAGATAAGTGAGTTATTGTTATCACAATTATTGTTACCACAATCTGAGTTATCGCTATTACAATCCTTTTTAGATATTGTTATCACCTAATTTATTAGATACAGCATATTTCACAAATTTGTGGTCATATAGTGAAACATGTTGTCCATCACTGAAAGGGCTAACAAGAGGTCTGTACATCAGCCCAATTTTGATCCTTCTAGTACAGATCCCACTGCAGTACTCTCTATTAAACAACTTTTTTCACAACTAGAAGAATATCTCAAAATAGAACACAGACATTGGTGGGACCTTGACTCACTAAAACAATATAGAGACAAAAAACAGATCCCACGAGGGCTTAGAATCCTTAAAAATTGTTCATTCAAGGAAGATGAAACACTTTTGGCCAAATGGTTGGCAGCTTTAGACAGCTGTTCATTCAACCTTATAGATATTTTAATCAGCCATAGGGAGAAATTAGTTAACGACATAGCAGAAAAAATAGAAAACACACAAAAGCTACTAGAACAATACAAAGATCATTCAGAATACCAATCTCTCAATGAGAGAACCATTAAATCTACAGACGATTACCAAGATGAAATCATCTTAAGAAAGAATAAGAAAAGGGAGAGAGATGAAAGCGACTATCTCAAAGGCACAGTTTATACATACAACAGAACAGATAGTAATGAGCCTAAAGAATCCACTTGGACTAAAGTTACTTACAACAAAAGAAATCAAAATCAGTACACATATCAATCCAATAGACACCAAGCACAACAATCAAGCCATAGATCACACTATACACATTCTTCATCCAACACATATGGAGCCAACAGATCTCACTCTACCCACCAGTCAGCTAACACATATGGAGGAAATAGAAATTTTGAAAGAAATCCTATTCCCATTCAAAATAGATTCTCCCCTTTGATTGAACAAGAATACAGACATCAACCACACCCCCAAGATCAATACAGGCCACATGGAACTACTAATCACAAAGACCAGCACACCTCTCAATTTTATCATAAAGATCAATCACAAAGACACACTCCTAAACTTTCTTCTAATTCACATTATTATTATCAGAACACACAACACTTCCAGAAACCTAATAGAGAGGAGTTACCGGGACCTTCCGGTATCCAGATAGATCAATCTAATCAGAATAGAGAGACTACATCTTTCCAAGATTCACCGATTCCACACAATTCGGTTCCTTTTTTAGAAGAACGCATACCACTAGCTCCCCTTTGGAGACGAGAAGGCCAAAATACCCCTTACCAACAACCGGGAAGAAACAAAAGAACACACACAAACGGGGACATAGGGGAAGGGGAGTTGCCACCAAGGAAAAGAAGTTACAACAACTAAGTAATGGCATATTCAATTTATCAGATAGACCATTATCGAACGATGAAATTAGAATTCTAGGAAAAGGCCTCAGTTTTTGCCCTTCAAACTCTCATAAAATGTTTGAACTATTTGTAGACTTAAACAAATACACCAGAAAACTAGCTCTACAGCGCTATTTTGCTAATAAACAGCTTAAGAGTCAAAAAACTGTAGGCTTGCCAGTCCTCACAGACAATATGACAACAGAAAGGAACATGCAAGTCCTTTATATAGATCCAGAAGACCTCTCAGAACAATTGTTCGAAGGAGTGATTCACACTAACCTTTCCCTCCCCTCTACCTTTTACCCCCATGGAGAGAATCTTGCATATTTAGATATTTTCCAAAACTTGGTATTAGAAGATTTTGGGAAGCTTCCCCCCTATAATAATAAAGGATATAACAATATATGGCCCAATGAACAAAGGGCTTTACGCAATCTTTCAAATGATAATTCTATCATAATCCGCCAAGCTGATAAAGGCGGCGGTCTAGTAATACAAAATTATGAAGATTATATACGTGAGGCTAGAAAGATTCTGTTAGACAAAGACTATTATAAACAACTCTCAATAGATCCCACAGATACATATACCAAAGAACTTAAAAAATTAATTACTTATGGCCATGAACATGGCATTCTAACACAAAAAGAGAGAACATTTCTCATACCCATTAATCCTAACATTCCATATTACTACCACTTACCAAAGATTCATAAACAAATCCATAATCCTCCCGGTCGACCAATCATTGCGGGTATGAATAGTCTTACTGATAACCTCTCATTATATATTGATTATTATCTCCAAAGATATGTCATCCAACTAAGATCTTATATAAAAGACACTACCGATCTATTGCAAAAATTATCTGAAATCAAAAAAGAAAAACATCTCATTTGGGTATCTTGTGATGTTAGTTCCCTGTATTCTAATATCAAACATGATATAGGCTTAGACTCTGTAGACAGTTATCTTAGTGAAGATCCATATATGTCCGATATCCAAAAGAATTATTTGCTTAAACTTATACATTTCATATTAACTCATAATTATTTTAAATTTCTAGACGGTTTTTTTCTTCAGACCAAGGGAACGGCCATGGGGACCAGATTTGCTCCCAGTTTTGCAAATTTATTTATGGGTACTTTTGAATCCAAATACATCTATAATGCAGAATGGGAGCAAAATCTGGTCTTCTATGGCCGTTATATAGATGATCTATTGTTTGTTTGGAGGGGATCATCTTCCACACTTGCCTCCTTTCAGAATTATCTAAATGATAATAATATGGGAATCCAATTTACTTGGAACATCCAAACAGATCAAATTGATTTTTTGGATGTCACCCTAATGTGGGGAGAGGACAATAACATTCAGTCATGTACCTTTTTCAAGCAGGTAGACAGCAATAATTTTTTGGACTACTTTAGTAACCACCACACTAGTTGGAAGACAAATATTCCATACAGTCAGTTTAGGAGGATCCGGCGTAACTGTACAGACATTAACACTTATGACACACAAAGCATACTCCTTAAAAATAAATTCAAGGAGAAACACTATCCAGAAGAATTAATTGAATTAGGCTTTCAAAAAGCACGCTCTCTAAATAGAGGAGAATTGTTAAAACCAAAAAGTTTAGAAAAACCTAGAAATGAAGATTCACATTATGAATCTTCATTCATTACTAGATACAATAACAACTACAAGGAGATTAAAAAGATTCTGTTTAAACATTGGCCATTACTCAAACGAGACCCCATCTTCAAAATAATATTACAAGACAAACCCAGATGCACATTTAAAAGAGCCCCTACTATTAAAGAAAAACTGGCACCTAGTAAGGTAGTGATGTGCAAACGTAAGTTTAAAGCTCAGAACAATAGTATTCATAGCTCTACAATACCAAACATAGGAACTTATAGATGTAATAAAAATAGATGCAACATGTGCAAATACATAACGAATAGTTGCAAAAATATTATATCTAACAGCACAGGAGAATCATTTGCAATTACTCAAAGAATAACATGCAATTCCAATTTTGTAGTATATTGTATAACGTGCTTGTGTGGCCTACAATATATAGGTCGCACCTGTAGAAAAATTAGACAAAGATGGTCAGAACATTTGAGATGTATCCTGAAAGGATCTGATAAATACAGTACTTCTAGGCACCATTCTTCCATACATGGCACAAACAAGTGCGTCATGAACATCACCCCATTGGAAATGATTCCTGCTATAAGTTCTCAAAACAGAATGATTAAATTACGCCAGAGGGAAACCTTTTGGATTTATCAATTTAAAACTTTACATCCGGAGGGGCTTAACGAAGTAATAGATTCCGCTGCTTTTTAATACATCTCCAATATATACAATATTATTTTTTTACCCATATCACAACATCGGACTTATTTCATTATTATATATCTTCACATTAAATTTAAATATTTAAATTCATCACTTATTCATAATTTTGAATGAATCCTACACTATCATTTTATATTAGATCATATATCCAATAATATTTCTCTTTCATTTTTGTCATACTCATGAATGTTCACTATCATTTTATATTATACTCTATACCCACCTAGTATTCCAATTTCACTATATCATACTGTTCACATAAAATTCTGGTAGATCTCTATCTATCACATAACTTTGGTTTAGATACAACGATGCAATAAATTGCATCATTTATCACTAAGACACAGATTTATACACACTTATATTATTATTTTTTTTATATATTAATTCGTATTGTGGTCCTTATATTCACGTTCTTATATACATGTCATATATACACTTGTTAGGAATGTAGTTAGTTAATGTGAATATTATAGTCAAAGCCGACTCAGCTTTTTTGCACATCAAGGTATCAGTTTTTTTGATCACGGTAAACACGCTATATCTCTACATAGCAACAGAGGTAACTGATTTTGTATCTAGGGGTGTATTTGTATGCATCTCCACGTCATTAGATACACACCCACAATCACAAACACCTAACAACAGAGGTTAATGTTTCTGTTCACATTGGTGCATATGTATGCACATTCACGTCACTAGATATACAACCTTAGCCCCAATCAGGTGAAGCAACACAACACAGTATGGAGATATTTTGAATACAACACGGCTATTAGCTTAGCGCAACACACCCCGTTCTGACGTAGTAATCGGACAGGCCAGTCATATAACATTATAATTTGTTCAATGATACACACCCTCTCATATTTAGAAATATAGGATCGTATTTTCTCAGTTTATTATCTATTTGTAGGGCCATCTCCAATAATACCACCAAGGAAGATAAATAGATATATAAATAGCGCATTGGCAGAAATAAACCCTGCATGTATACATACTATGACGATTATTCCCAATACGGCTTTTAAATATTTAAGATAATCTATAGAGCCTAAAGCTCGAGGTATTTATATGTGTTTTTTATTTTAGTTAATATATGTTTAGAAGGACTATTGAGCATTATTGTATTCGATATTTGGCTATACACATTGGATTGTAACATTGTTATTTGCTTTAAACAACCTGTTAGACTAATCTATGCAGCACCTGTTCAAATTAGCTACAGCTGTTTTCATTAAGCCTATACAGGGGTATATATGTAAGAGACTCCAGCACATCCAGTATCATTTGCCTGAGGAAAAAGCGTGGTTAACGCTTAGAAACGCGTAGCAATTTTACAAACAGATATCATTGTTGATCTGTGTATGTTCATTTTTTATCTTTTTATTAAATATATTTTTTTATCGATACTGGAGTTCTCTTTATCTTTTCCACCATCCTGATGTCCATCTCATATACTTAAAGTCCATTTGTCATCACGACAGTGCCTCTTTTGGGTTGGATTTGTGCACTAGGACACTATAATATTCCTAGTATGCCATATTTGCACTTCAGGGTGCAATTCATCTTGTGAGTATCCATTCGTCAGTACTAACAGATTTTCACCACTGGTTCATCATTGATCTGCACTAGGGGTCGCCCTCTTGTTTTTTGCTCTTGATTTTTAGAATACAGATATCCCTTCTGCATTTGGGAGGAGCAGCCCTCTAAGCATAGTGCACAGTCAGCTGGGACACTGTGAAGTTCCCAGATTGCTCATCTAGGCATTACCTTTGCCTTTCCACATTGTGAGTATGCTTACTTTTGCATTATCTCCCATATAAAAATTGGCTACACTAGGAGGCGCCCTTCTCTTTTCTTTCTATTTTTCAAAATCAGTATTTCACATAACAGCAGAGATATTAACACACGTAACTATATTGAGGGATAAATCTCGGGAAAGCTAACAAGTTGTCAATCCCCCAACAATGATCCTCAGTACCTCATTTTATATTTAAGTTTCATCGTGTCCACAATGCCACCACGGTCCATCAAAGGGACCAATTCTCCAGGGCTAGTTGGGGACACCAAATGGGTTCTTGACACATGTACTAGTTGGTGTTTTAACAAAAAATAATTGAATAATAGTGGAGAAATATAAGCTCATGACAATAACCTATACATAGCATTATGTACATACAAAATTGCATATGAGAACTATCCAAAGATAACATTGCTAACTATTAATATATGACAATGACACAGAATGAAAAAGATTTTCCTGGTAAGGCCTGAAGAGCAAGCTCAAGGCTCTTCAGACTGGACAGAGACTGCGAAACTCTGCCAAATGTTGAAAACCAGTAGGTCCTGGTATGGACTATTCCAATGGGCACTATGTAATGACTTGATTTCACAGAATGAGGGCCTATACTAACTATATTGCTTGAGGTGGGCCGAAATAAAATATAAACACGTGTAGTGAGATGAGCACAAAGCTCTGTTTTATGTGGAAGGTAGGGGATATTTTCTATTTGCTAGACCAAATATATAGGGCTCCTATGGTACACTCCAGTTGCAACTGGCAGAGTACTATCCTTGTATAGAAAATAGTAAAAGTACTAAGCAATAATGCTCCTGATAAAGCTGGGATCAGGTAGCCATAAAACACAAACAGTACCCATGATGAAACATAAAACATATATATATACATACACAATGTCATTTTGCTTTTAAACTGTAGAAAAAAGGCTCAGCACTTACACATTAATACATTATAATAATTATATTCTGAATAAAAGACGGCCTCAGACAGGGGATACAAGAAATGGCACACATTAGCAACAAGTCTCTGGAATACTGTATAGGAGTCCCATGGCAAGAAAAGAAAGAATCCAAATCTAGCTGTGTGATAGTAACATGAGTAATATTGCTAACAGAGCAAGCAGAAACTAGGTGGGAAACAAAAAATAAACAGCTCGCCTAGTAGTTTTGTGATCATCCCACACCTATTGGGTCAAGTAAGAAAAGGCCACAAATGGACCTCCAGTTCAGACAATATCCAGCCAGAGGGGTCAAAACCACAGCGGATAGTGGCAGACCAAGATAGTTGGAGCTTGCTGTTGCGTTTAAGATGATCAGTCTCCTGGTCACAGCATGCTGCCTTTCCCTTGAGGGCAATATTAGATCTGATGCAAAATGAGCACCAGGACCCCAGTCCCACTTCTGAAGGTCAGCCACACCTCTCCAAAAGGCTCCGGGCCAGTCACTGCAAGCTAGGTGAGAGATAGCCATCATGTGCACATCCACAAGCAGCATAGCATCATACTGCTCCGAGTAGCCATCTTGATGCGTCGCGGTCGCATCTGAACTTGGAGGTTCCAGTCCCATCTCAATGCACTTAGTTGCAAGCTTGATCTGCTCTGGGACTTTTCTCTGCCAGGGTATGGGCTTGCAGCCCTCAATTTGGGCCTCCAATAGTTGTGTAGTTTACTCCACTGCGGTTATGTGTAGGCAAGTGTTGGGCGCCGTGAAAGACACTGGGCCTGCTGCTTCTGTCAAAGGGTCTTCCCAAGGCCTGCCCTGCATACAAAGAGTTAATTTATCCAATTTATAGCACACCTGTTGAAATCATTAAGAAGGTGACGCAAGGCGAGATCTAGGCCCCCTCTCTCTGGAATAGCCATGTTGAACTAGATTACCCCCGTTCACAGGGGGGGAGGGTGCCGGAAAGCGTTGTATGCCGCACCTAAGTGTAACTGTAATCACCCACAGGCCTAGGAAGTCTCGATGTCAAACTTTACATATGTGTCTGCTCTGTTGCAGTTAGTCATTCATCTACAAGCTTAGTCCTGTAAATTTTTTCTGAGGTTCAATAGTATTTAGCAGGTTCTCTATAAAACTGCAGGAGCTAGGTAAGAAAGCGACTTTCCATGGCCGTGGTTAGACACGCCCCCAGACGTTTACTTCTCACATTTTCAGGACAGTATAAGTTTACAACTACCCCTGGCTTATGTGCAACCCCGTAATAAAATAGAAGTCATCATTTGGACTGTTTATATTAAATCAGGTGATTTGGGACAATGCTTTGCATGATATAGTGCACAGCTTGTTATTTACACCTAGCCCTAGATGGGAGTTGTTATTGGAATTGTTCTGCACTATTATCTGTTTGCACAATTATTAGCGGATCGCTTCCTGATTATATGTACTGTATAGCTAAATGTGTAAGGTTTTGTCCTGTTATTAATATATGGGGGCATATTTATCAAGCTCCTTTATAAAGACTGCTGCTCCATAACCTGTCCGCCTGCTCTGAGGTGGCGAACAGAAATCAACCCGATCGAATACGATCAGGTTGATTGACACCCCCTGAATCTGCAGGGGGCGATATTGCACCAGCAGTTCACAAGAACTGCTGGTGCAATGATAAATGCAGAGAGCGCATTTATCGATGTGCAGCGGACATGATCCGCAATATCGGATCATGTCCGCTCGCACCATCATAAATAGGCCCCATAGTCCTTAGTGCTTTTGACTATTTTGTTTTTTTATAAATTGTAATATGTACCAAATTCAACCTCTATAAGTATATATCTGTTATTTTAAGAATGTTCTAGATAATTTTTCCCTAGCCTTATAGCTGCTTATTTACCATTGCATATAGATACTCATGATATTTTTATGTTAAAATGAAGTCCAGGCTTTGTTAAGAGGCCCCTTGCATTGGTGGAGAGTTAAAGATAAATAGCCCACCTTTGTGAAATTGGAAAACCCTACTTCACTGCATCTCAGGCACCTCAACACCATCTGAGCACCTCTTCTCTGCTGCAGGCAAAATAGCTGCAAAAAGAAAGCCATCCTCAGCCAAGCCAGGAGCATATGGTCATGTTGACAGTGTTGCATTTCAATGCAAAGTTTCTGAAAGGTGGTATATGCGATAGTCTACCTCTTTCTAGTTCTACCTTTTTTGAAAAAAAAATTGTGGTGTTGTTTTGCATAATTATAAAAACATAATTTATGTAAGAACTTACCTGATAAATTCATTTCTTTCATATTGGCAAGAGTCCATGAGCTAGTGACGTATGGGATATACAATCCTACCAGGAGGGGCAAAGTTTCTCAAACCTCAAAATGCCTATAAATACACCCCTCACCACACCCACAATTCAGTTTAACGAATAGCCAAGTAGTGGGGTGATAAAGAAAGGAGTAATAAAGCATCAACAAAGGAAATTTGGAAATAATTGTGCTTTATACAAAAAAAGCATAACCACCATTAAAAAAAGGGTGGGCCTCATGGACTCTTGCCAATATGAAAGAAATAAATTTATCAGGTAAATTCTTACATAAATTATGTTTTCTTTCATGTAATTGGCAAGAGTCCATGAGCTAGTGACGTATGGGATAGCAATACCCAAGATGTGGAACTCCACGCAAGAGTCACTAGAGAGGGAGGAATAAAAATAAAAACAGCCATTTTCCGCTAAAAAAATAAATCCACAACCCAAAATATAAGTTTATTCTCATAAAAGAAAAGGAAAAAACTTAATACAAAAGCGGAAGAATCAAACTGAAACAGATGCCTGAAGAACTTTTCTACCAAAAATTGCTTCCCAAAGAAGCAAATACATCAAAATGGTAGAATTTAGTAAATGTATGCAAAGAAGACCAAGTAGCAGCTTTGTAAATCTGATCAACTGAAGTTTCATTCTTAAAAGCCCAGGAAGTGGAAACTGAACTAGTAGAATGAGCTGTAATTCTCTGAGGCGGGGCCTGAACTGACTCCAAATAGGCTTGATGAATCAAAAGCTTTAACCACAAAACCAAAGAAACGGCAGAAACCTTCTGACCTTTCCTAGACGCAGAAAAGATAACAAATAGATGGCGTCCCTTCAATTCTGATAGAATTCCGATAGAATGCGAGCTCAATCTGATTGGCTGATTGGATCAGCCAATCGGATTGAACTTCAATCTGATTGGCTGATTCAATCAGCCAATCAGATTTTTCCTACCTTAATTCCGATTGGTTGATAGAATCCTATCAGCCAATCGGAATTGAAGGGACGCCATCTTGGATGACGTCCCTTAAAGGAGCCTTCATTCGTCGGTAGTCCGTCGGGAAAGAAGGATGTTCCGCATCGGCGGGATGAAGATGGATCCTGAAGAAAGAAGATTGAAGACCCCGCTTGGAAGATGACATCGCCCGGATGGAAGACTTCTTCAGCGCCGCTTGGAAGATGACATCGCCCGGATGGAAGACTTCTTCAGCGCCGCCTGGATGATGACTTCATCGGATGGAAGACTTCTTCAGCGCCCCTTGGAGGATCACTTCTGCCGCTCCGGATCTCCTCTTCGGTTCCATCGGTGGGTCGGCTGGCTGAAGACAACTCAAGGTAGGATGATCTTCAGGGGGGTAGTGTTAGGTTTATTTAAGGGGGGTTTGGGTTAGATTAGGGGTATGTGGGTGGTGGGTTTTAATGTTGGGGGGGTTGTATTTTTCTTTTACAGGCAAAAGAGCAGTTTTCTTTGGGGCATGCCCCGCAAAAGGCCCTTTTAAGGGCTGGTAAGGTAAAAGAGCTTTGAACTTTTTTAATGTAGAATAGGGTAGGGAATTTTTTTTTTTTTTTTTTTTTTTATATAATTTTTATTGAGGTTCAGAATAAGGCATACATAGAATATAATAAACAAAGCGTCACAATAAAAAAAATAACAGGTAAATTATAGCATAGGTTTGAATAGTGGCACAATGCATAATAATGCAAAATAACATTGTGAATGCCTAGTACTCTGTATGCTCCCTAAATGGTAACAGAGGCCACTCTCGGACCTCAAACAAAGGTATATAATCATATATATAGGGGGCTAATTCAAATATAAAAGACCACTCTTGGATCTTTAAGTGGGAACCTCTTTTTTTTTTGTTTTTAGTATAGTAGCAAAATGCTATAACTGATAACTGGAAACCTGAACATTTTTACTGTATAGTGATTTGAATGTTCTGTGGTAACATGGAAAAGCTATATAGTAGCTAAATGCTATAACTGATAACTGGAAACCTGATAACTTATTTTATAGCATCAAGGGAATATTTTCGGGGAATAGCAGAAGATAAAATAATTAAACAAATAGGTAATTTTAGAATGTTTGATACAAGCTAAATAAAATAGTACTATCATACGCTGTAATATGAATTTTCTGCACTGACCAGCTTAGAGAGAGGGACAATCTCGGGATATTTTATGAGCTATTACATAACTAGAAGGTCTGTTGTGACAAAAACAGTATCCTTAAAATTAATTATATGGACTGCTTCAGCTTAGACTAAGTAGCATTCCAAATGCTTTGGTTGTATGACTATACGCATAGTGCACTGCCCCGGCCGCGGGCCATGCACCACTGCACAAAAGATTTATAGAAACAGTAGGCCTAGCACTTAGAAAGCATATGCCCTGAGGATAGTTCAGGCTGGGAAAATAAATGTACAGCACAGTACCTACTTTTGTAGACTTTCATGTAAAGTTGATCTATGTTAACTGCCATGGAAAAATGCAACTCGCTAAATGATGTTAAGAGACTCACTTTTCCTACTAATCCTATATGGGACTATGAAGAGCAAATACAATTATGGAATAATGTAGGAATGTGCTGCTAATTTGGAATATGTAAGGAGGTCACAATATCAGTAAATACAAGTTATAAGAAGAATATACCCGTGTATGCTAGGGTACAACTACGGGAAGAGGATATAACTAGTTAAGCATTCAAAAGTAAGGTAACCCAAGTTCATAGTACCCCTGGGAACTTCAAACAGTGCCACATACGCATTATAAACATTCAAGAACATTAAGGGTAATAGCGGGGGAGCTAACAAACTGAAAAACTGTGAATACAAAGTTTTGAGGGACAATATAAGTTGGGCACTGTTAAATGTATAGGCATACCACAATTAACGTTAATAAACCCCTAAACATTCAAGAGTAGGGCAAGAGACCTGCAAACGTATGTCAGATAGGGTGTTCTCATGGATTGGGTATTAGGGAGTGAGGTGTGGATTATTTGATCTATTATTCATATATTAGTTAGACACTTTTCTAATCTACAGCTATGTCAAAGGCAAGCACAAGATATATAGCACAATTAATATAGGATATAACTTTTACCTTGTGAGACCTAACTATGATCTTTGATTTTGCCCTTTTAAATGAAGAGAGGAAAAGAAAAAAAAGAAAATAGGTCAAGGGACCTGTAGATGTAAAACAAATAGGATATCCTCCCTGAATTGGCATTAAATGATATACCAGACCGTAGATCTTTAAGCACATATTCATAATTTACATGTATGCACTTTTCACTTCTGAAGTTATAACGACAACACTCACAAAAATTCAGAGCAAAATGTCTCAAGGATATAACTCTAATATAGTAAGATCAAACTGTGATCTTTAGCTTAATAACCTGAAATAAGCAGTGAAAACAATTATAACTCATACTAGTAGCCCATTGTGTCCTGGTTCTTCCCAACTTGTCTTAGGTTAAACATATGAGATACCATAATTTCTGCTGCAAGGGTAAACATTGAATAAGTGAAAAACTCAATAATAGTCTGTGAGGACCTTTGCTGATATCACGTCAAAATAGTCTTAAGTGGGTATAGTCAGAGTCCTCACTGACTTCAGTAAAAGAAAGTGTCACTTAAATGGCAGTCTGTATCAAGCACACTGTTCAGTATTACCCCACTCCTTTTCTGTTATATGCTCTCCTATATCTTTGAAGGACATGAAGAGAGTGTTTCAGGGCATAAATCCCACTGGGAGAAGTTGAGAGCTGAAAGCAGGGTTCATCAGGTAGCGGCTCGCCCGCATGTCCACTGAACTCAGAAAATCCCAAAGCAAGAGAGTCAATTGCTAGCGGCGGTGGCAATGCTCCACTGTTATTTTCAAGTGAGGCTCCTTCCGAGGTATGTATGGGGCTAACCGGCATGGTGTCATTCGGCAGTATGAAGGGGGAGCAGTCCACAGGTATAAAGCTGCTAGCGGTTGTCAGCGATGCGCAATGGCTCTTATTAATGCTCACAGTCTCGGCCGCCATTCCACCGCTCTGTGTCTCCGGGTCTCCCAAACCCTTTTCAGAAGCTGACCAGGATTCAGTGCAGGTGAATGGTGGACACCCGGGCCCTGAAGCGCCACCACCCCCCTGGAACAAGGTAGATACTTCTGTTAGGGTAGGTCGTTCTATTGCGCATTCCTCACCGCTATCATGCTGGTCCTGGAAAGCCGGATCAATGGCAATTAGATATGTTGCTAGCATGCTACGTATGTCTTCGAGGATGAGTTTAGCAGCCTCCATATTATGCGTCTGAGGATGATGTAGATCTAGTAGACTCGTGCAATCCTAAGTATAGGAAAATCTTGCGGTACAATAATGCAGTATAGATAAAGCAAATTTAGTGCAGCTTAACGACAGGACTGCAGGCGTCCCGCCGGGGGGTATAATAGAAAGGCCTAGATCTTACAATGGCCCCGGGCACTGGCGCCAATGGCGATTCTCAAAATTGTTATCATTAAAAGTTGTGGCTTTCAAAATACAACATAGTTCCTGCAGGCAGTTATGTGGGATAAGGCAGATAAGGCAGATTTTGAAGTTTAGCAGAGAAAAGCTTGAGCAGCACACAGTTATGCGACCTAACATGGCCGCCGCCCGGAAGTTCCCCCGGGTAGGGAATTTTTTTATTTTGGGGGGCTTTGTTATTTTATTAGGGGGCTTAGATTAGGTGTAATTAGCTTAAAATTGTTGTAATATGTTTTAAATGTTTGTAACTTATTTTTTTATTTTTTGTAACTTAGCTTTTTTTATTTTTTGTACTTTAGTTAGTTTATGTAATTGTATTTAATTGTAGTTATTTGTAGTTAATTTATTTAATTAATGTAATGATAGTGTAGTGTTAGGTTTAATTGTAACTTAGGTTAGGATTTATTTTACAGGTAATTTTGTATTTCTTTTAGCTAGATAGTTATTAAATAGTTAATAACTATTTAATAACTATTCTAACTAGCTAAAATAAATACAAAGTTACCTGTAAAATAAATATAAATCCTAAAATAGCTACAATGTAATTATTAATTACATTATAGCTATCTTAGGGTTTATTTTACAGGTAAGTATTTAGTTTTAAATAGGATTCATTTATTTAATGATAGTGTAGTGTTAGGTGTAATTGTAACTTAGGTTAGGATTTATTTTACAGGTAAATTTCAGTTTATTTTAGCTAGGTAAGCTATTAAATAGTTAATAACTATTTAATAGCTATGGTACCTAGTTAAAATAAATTGAAATTTGTCTGTAAAATAAAAATAAATCCTAAGATAGCTACAATATAATTATTATTTATTTTGTAGCTATCTTAGGGTTTATTTTACAGGTAAGTATTTAGTTTTAAATAGGATTAATTTAGTTAATAATAGAAATATTATTTAGATTTATTTAATTTAATATTTAAGTTAGGGGGGTGTTAGGGTTAGACTTAGGTTTAGGGGTTAATAATTTTATTACAGTGGCGGCGGTGTAGGGGGGGCAGGATAGGGGTTAATAAATGTATTATAGGTGTAGGGGGCAGATTAGGGGTTAATAAGTTTAATATAGGTTGTGGCGGGGTCCGGGAGCGGCGGTTTAGGGGTTAAACTATTTATTTAGTTGCGGCGAGGTCCGGGATCGGCAGGATAGGGGTTAATAACTTTATTATAGAGGGCGGCGGTATAGGGGGGGCAGGATAGGGGTTAATAGGTATCATGTAGGTGGCAACGGGGCCTGGGAGCGGCGGTTTAGGGGTTAATACATTTATTATAGTTGCGGCGGGGTCAGGGAGCGGCGGTTTAGGGGTTAATATGTATAGAGTAGCTTGCGGTGGGCTCCGGGAGCAGCGGTTTAGGGGGTAATAACTTTATTTAGTTGCGGCGGTGTAGGGGGGGACAGATTAGGGGTGTTTAGACTCGGGGTACATGTTAGGGTGTTAGGTGTAGACAGCTCCCATAGAAATCAATGGGATGTCTGGCAGCAGCGAACTTGTACTTTCGCTATGGTCAGACTCCCATTGATTCCTATGGGATCCGCCGCCTCCAGGGCGGCGGATTTAAAACCAGGTACGCTGGGCCGGAAAAGTTCTGAGCGTACCTGCTAGTTTTTTGATAACTAGCAAAAGTAGTCAGATAGTGCCGCACTTGTGTGCGAAACATCTGGAGTGATGTAAGAATCGATCTGTGTTGGACTGAGTCCGGCGGATCGAAGCTTACGTCACAAAATTCTACTTTTGCCGGTCTCTAGCCTTTGATAACTAAGGCGAATCAGCCTCGCCACAAATACGCTGCGGAATTCCAGCGTATTTGAGGTTGACGGCTTGATAACTAGGCCCCACAGGCTCAAACGGAGAAGCCTGTAAAGCCTTCAAAACCAAATTAAGACTCCAAGGAGAAGAGATTGATTTAATGACAGGCTTGATACGAACCAAAGCCTGCACAAAACAATGAATATCAGGAAGTTTAGCAATCTTTCTGTGAAACAAAACAGAAAGAGCAGAGATTTGTCCTTTCAAGGAACTTGTAGACAAACCTTTATCCAAACCATCCTAAAGAAACTGCAAAATTCTAGGAATTCAAAAGAATGGCAAGAGAATTTATGAGAAGAACACCATGAAATGTAAGTCTTCCAAACTTGATAATAAATCTTTCTAGAAACAGATTTACGAGTCTGCAACATAGTATTAATCACGGAGTCCAAAAAACCTCCTGACATTAGATCAAGTAGTGACTGGCAGGAACATAGATATGCAGACAGGAGTGAAAACAAATATAGACCATCAAGAGAATATCTCCCGAATAGGGATCATAGACAGGGTAGACCCACAGGAGACCGCCAACATAACCTATACCAAAGATCAACTTGGCCTTCCTATAAAACAGAAGAAAAGAATTGGAGAGTTCCCCTAATAAATAGATCCCAACCTCCCACGCCCAGTGAACCGCCTAAAAAAACAAGAACAAATAGCCAATTGTCTACAAACGTTCATTTTTAGGCAAAACTCCCCCAGCAGAAAAAGAAAGAGGGGAAATATTAGAAAGGGTACATCTAGCACCCCTAATGAATCTAAGAAAGCGAACATTAGAGGACAGAGGGGAGGAAGAAATAGAAAATCCAAAAAAACCAAGGGAAAGGAGGGACAAGAGGTAGAGGCAGCCACAAATACCAATGGTATTTTTAACATCAGTAAGTACACACTTAAAGATGAAGAAAAAAGGGTATTAAGTCTAGGATTATCTTTTGCACCAACGTCCTGCCTCAATAAATTCGAGGCTCACATACATATATAACAGTTTGTAAGAAAACTGACACTAAAGAGATATTTTCTTAAAAATCCCATAGACTTTGATAGAAATCCTCCAAAAACAGATAACTTTGTACATACAGATTTAAAAACTAAATCTAAATTTTACCCGACAAACGATAAAGGTAAAAATATTGAAACTTTTGAGAAATTAATATTAAAGGATCTAGAAAGATGTGAAATCAGTAAACAATTACATACCAACCTAGATAAATCAGAAATTTACGCTCTGAAACAGCTTAGAGATAACTATGAGATTATTATAAAACCAGTGGATAAGGGGGGTGGGGTAGTAGTAATGGACAGATCCTACTATCTATCCGAAGCAGACTCTTGAGTGATAATACGACCTACAAAGAACTTGCAAGGGATCCGGCTAGAGCCGACTTAATCTTATTACCCAATCTTCTAGAGAAAGCACATGAATAAGGAATTTTAAATGCTAAATAATTCAACTATTTAAACCCCCAGTTCCCAAAAATACAAATTTTTTACTTTCTCCCGAAAATACATAAGAACCTCAACAACACACCGGGTAGGCCAATTATATCAGGAATTAACTCAATAACATCAAACCTATCCCAATACATTGACAAATATCTGCAGAAGTATGTAAAAACTCTCCCTTCATACCTCAAGGATTCAACACAGGTACTTCAGATTCTTAAGGATATTAAGATTGAAGGTGACATAATACTTGCAACGTGCGATGTAACCTCTTTGTACACTACCATTGAACACACATAAGGACTGGAAGCGATATCAAGATACCTCAGACAAGATAAGGATATGAGTACAGAGCAGAAAGATTTTATTCTACATAGTATTAGATTTATTCTTGATAACAACACATTTTCTTTTAATGGTAAAATGTACATACAGATAAAAGGAACAGTGATGGGCACCAGATTTGCACCAAGCTACGCCAACCTTTTTATGGGAGACTGTGAGACAGAATTCCTAGGTGGAAGTAGCTTGGTGCAATATCTGGTGACATACAAGAGATATATAGATGATATCTTGATCATCTGGAAAGGAAGTGAAGATAATCTAGTAAAATTCTTTAAAGATATGAATCGGAATAGGAAAGGGATTAAATTCATCCATGAACTAAGTAAAACCAATATATCATTCCTTGACTTAGATATAAACATCGAATCTGATAATGTTAAAACCAAAACCTTCTTTAAAAAAGTCGACTCTTCAATCGATCATGCGCCCAATTAGATATCTCTTCACTTCTGACACCCAGCTGATGGTGGATAAATGGGCAAATAAGGGACTGTACAGGGTCGCAGATTGGTTGGAAAGGGGTAAACCTAAGACATTCACACAAATTCAAACTCAAATAACACCTCAGAAGTTGCTATGGTTTCAATACCTCCAAGTTAATTCTGCTATTCAACACTATACTAGACTAGTTGGGAACCACACCTCATCTCTTACAGAGTCTTTAATGAACTCAGCTCACAGGCCTAAAAAGATGATATCTAAACTATACGTAGAGATTCAATCCCAAAATAATTCTACAAAACCCTCAATAATCTTAAGTTGGGAAAAAGACTTAAACATACATAAACTCAAAAAAGAATGGGATGAGATTCTACAGTCGGCGTGCGCTGGCCTACTTTGCGCCGACTTAAGAGAAAATACTATTAAGACCATCTATAGGTGGTATCTAACCCCAACTAGAACACATCATATGACCATCACAAATAATAGATTCTGTTATAGAGGATGTGGAGAAGTGGGTTCATATCTCCACATGTGGTGGGACTGCCCCTTAATACAGCCTATTTGGGCTCGGTTGTCCTCCCTCCTAGGGGTGATCTTAGAAGATCAAATTGCACTAAAACCAATACAGGCCCTACTACATGATCCGTTCCCACAATACAACAAACAGATAAACACATTTATTAAGATAGCGTGCACGGTCACTAGAACGTGTATCGCAAGATACTGGAAGGTGAGGGCCCCGGCGTGGGAGGAGGTGAGGAATAAATTAAACTTGACGTACCGTATGTATGAAGCAGCTTCTAAAATTCTAGACACTCAATCCCAATTTGAAAGAGTCTGGTTTTATTGGACACTTAATAAGGACTTAGCCACTTAACCCCCGATGAGATTCATTAGAGGTGCAGGATTCATGGTTTACAATGATCGGGGGGGGGGGGAGCCTGGGAGCCCTGTTCTGCTCTAACTCACCCCTTTTCTATTTCTTACCTGTGCACTCCTCCTCTCCTTTCCCCAATCTACTTCTACTCATGCTCTCTGGGAGACCCCATACTAGGGGGATAAATGATAATATATCTATGAGCTGGATATCGACAGATGAGGTGACACTGAATCCTCGGGGTTTCTTTTTCTTTCTTCTTCTTCCCTCTTCTTTTCCTTTTCCTTACTTTTTGATTCTTTTTCTTATGTATTCTTTACAAGTTTGTATGTCTATGCATATCATTATGGAGATAATAGGTCAGGAATGAATGTCTTCATTAAAAGATGGATACATGTGGAGATATCAGGACCTTTGATTATGCTCATATTTAAATAGATATGCCTTATTGATGTATTATTCTGTTTAATTTTTCTGTAAAAATAATAAACCTAATAAAAGATTTAAACATAAAAAAGTCGACTCAAACAACTTCATACACGCTAAGAGCTGCCATTTAACTAAATGGAAGGATAATATTCCAAAATCACAGTTCCTTAGAGTAAGAAAAAATTGCTCAAAACTAACTGACTATGAGGAACAAGCTGCACTACTTAGCAAAAGGTTTTCTGATAGAGGATATAATGAGAAGATCATCTCTAAAGATAGGGAAGAGGTCAGACTAATAGAAAGGGAAAGCCTCCTAAAATACAAAGAAAAAACATCGTCCGATATTTCACAAGATACAAGAGCCAGCGATCTCATAGTTCCTTTTATCACAAATTACAATGGGCAATATAAAAAAGTGGAGAAAATCATAAATAAACACTGGCACATAGTCAGGGCAGACCCAATTATAGGCGACAAACTATCCATTAAACCTAAATTTATATACAAGCGCTCCGACAACCTAAAAACTATCTTAGCCTAGAGCGAATTCAAAAGTAAAAAAACACAAACTATACAGAAAGACCTAATGGGAAATAGAGTAAATGGTTTCTTCCCATGCAATTGCTGTAAATTCTGCCACTATAGCACAAAAACAAAAGAATTTGTATCCAGCAAAACAAAAGAAAATTTTTTGATTTGGGATACCATAAGATGCACAGACAAAGGGATAATTTATCTCATTCAGTGTAGCTATAACAAACAGTACCTAGAGGAAACTTCAAGGACCCTCAGAGAGAGGATAAGAGAGCATTTGTGGCACATTGAAAAGGGTAATAAAGACACTCACCTATACCAACATTTCAAAGAGGTACACAATAATAGACTGAAAGACTTCACCTTCTGGGGTATAGTGAAAGTGAAACCAGATTGGAGGGGGGTAACTTCGAAAATAAAATTTTGAAAAAAGAGGCTGAATTGATTTATAAGTTAAAAACCCTCCATCCAATGGGCCTTAACGCAGAAATATATGTCACTCCCTTTATGTATGATTGATCTGTTTGTATGTCTTAATTTTTAATTCTTTCCCCCGACAGACGCTCTTGCATTAATTGTTAATTTGGTATATCCAGTTAAAACATATGTTCTCTGAGATATATGTGTTTATGCTATGTTGGTAGCTATGAGGATCAAATTGTAACATGGTAAACACGACCCGCTAAGTCGAGATCTGTGGGAAAACATAATAAATCCTCTCACTTATCTTTAGGGTTTTCTTAGGATACATTTATAGTATATAGTACTATTATTTTTAGGGTATATACATATATCATTTTTTCATCAATTTTTGTCACCATTCCTTCACCCTATGATTCTAAGTGATTATCTCAATAAACTGAAAGAACATTGCGTACCACCTTAAAGATACTATATTGGGATGCATACCGCCTTAAAAGATCTACTGCATAAAGATATACGCCCATTTTTTAATTAGCCTATGGGATCAAAGCACACCAGTATTTATACCTACACAATGAGCTTAGCAATTCATTCTTGAAAAAGCCCCAAGCTAAGGGGCGAAACGCGTCAAATTGAATTGCACTTGATTCCTAGGCTGTGAGTGCCAGTACATCCCCTATTCCACTTTTTACCACTTTCCTAGAACCAGAAAAGAAAACAAATAGACTAGAAGTCTTCCTGACATCTTTAGAGCTTCAATATAAAATTTCAGAGCTCTCACCACATCCAAAGAATGTAAAGATCTCTCCAAATAATTCTTAGGATTAGGACACAAGGAAAGAACAACAATTTCTCTATTAATGTTGTTAGAATTCACAACCTTAGATAAGAATTTAAATTAAGTCCGCAAAACTGCCTTATCCTGATGAAAAATCAGAAAAGGAGACTCACAAGAGAGAGCGGATAATTCATAAACTCTTCTAGCAGAAGAGATGGCCAAAAGAAACAACACTTTCCAAGAAAGTAGTTTAATGTCCAAAGAATACATAGGGGCCTATCTATCAAGCTCCGAATGGAGCTTGATGCCCTGTGTTTCTGGCGAGCCTGCAGGCTCGCCAGAAACAGCAGTTGTGAAGCAGCGGTCACAAAGACCGCTGCTCCATAACCTGTCCGCCTGCTCTGAGCAGGCGGACAGACATCGCCGGAAATCAACCCGATCGAGTACGATGGGGTTGATTGACACCCCCCTGCTGGCGGCCCATTGGTCGCAAGTCTACAGGGGGCGGCGTTGCACCAGCAGCTCTTGTGAGCTGCTGGTGCAATGCTGAATACAGAGAGCGTATTGCTCTCCGTATTCAGCAAGGTCTGGCGGACCTGATCCGCACTGTCAGATCAGGTCTGCCAGACCTTGTTAAATAGAGGCCATAGGCTCAAACGGAGAAGCCTGTAAAGCCTTCAAAACCAAATTAAGACTCCAAGGAGGAGAGATTGATTTAATGACAGGCTTGATACGAACCAAAGCCTACACAAAACAATGAATATCAGGAAGTTTAGCAATCTTTCTGTGAAATAAAACTGAAAGAGCGGAGATTTGTCCTTTCAAGGAACTTGCAGACAAACCTTTATCCAAACCATCCTAAAGAAACTGCAAAATTCTAGGAATTCAAAAGAATGGCAAGAGAATTTATGAGAAGAACACCATGAAATGTAAGTCTTCCAAACTCAATAATAAATCTTTCTAGAAACAGATTTACGAGCCTGCAACATAGTATTAATTGCGAAGTCCGAAAAACCTTTATGACTAAGCACTAAGCGTTCAATTTCCATACTTTTAAATTTAATGATTCGAGATCCTGATGGAAAAAACGGACCTTGAGATAGAAAGTCCAGCCTTAATGGAGGTGGCCAAGGTTGGCAACTGGACACCCGAACAAGATCTGCATACCAAAACCTGTGAGGCCATGCTGGAACCACCAGCAGCACAAACGATTACTCCATGATGATTTTGGAGATCAACAAGGACAAAATAGTGTATATATAAAGCACCAGTTCAATTTACACTTGAGTCTTGAAACCCAGTAATCATACACAATCCAAGGGTTAATGATCCCGGTAGAATATAAGAGTTATGTGTTTAGCTGGAATAGTAATAAACAAAATCACTTACATGATTATATTATCCTATCTGGCTCTACACTAGACAATAGAACATCACATAGATTACCATATGCGTAATAACCAAATAAACTTACATTACATTATATATATATATATATATATATATATATGTGTGTGTGTGATGGGGATTACATAATGGGAATTAGATTGTTCTTAAAGGGCCATCACACACCATCGCAACATTTCACATATTAATCATAGATTCTAATATAATAGATTTCCATCAGAGATACAGTATCTAAAATATTCCTGGATATGCATACACAACATGTACATCAAGATAAAAAGGCAAATACTTTTAAATACTTTTAACATAGCAGAACTATGATTCCCAATAATTCATAATATCAAAGGTAGAGTGTAGGCCCTTAGGATATCTGGTCTCCATTTTAAATATCCAAAATGCCTCTCTACAATATAATTCTTTAACCCTATCTCCACCTCTTTTGGGATTTCGCACCAGCTCTATTGCCTGCCATTTAAATGTATCTAGTGACTGTTGATGTTGATGTATAAAATGTGTTGCTAGGAGAGAGCATTCCTTTTCACAACTGATATTACTAATATGTTCTCGGACTCTGGACCTCACCTCCCTGGTGGTGAGGCCCACATATTGAAGTTTACATTGAGTACAGGAGATAAGATAAACAATATACCCCATACTGCAATTAATGCATTGAGAGGTATCATATCTTTTTCCAGTACGATAGGACTCAAAGAAAGGACTAACAATAATATAGTCACAGGCTTTACATCTCACACTGTTACATTTGTAGGTACCTTTATGTATTAACCAACTACTGCCTATTTGCTGCTTTGGAAGAACAGTAGGGGACAGTATATTCCCAAGTGTCATACTCTGTCTGTATGAAAATCTACAGCCAAAATTTGCCACCTCCTTAAGCTTAGAATCAGCCAGAAGGATCGGAATATGCTTCTTAACAATATTGCAAATTCTTGAATATTGGTCACTGTAACTTGTTACAAAAGTGACCTTAGGCTTATATTCCCTAATGGATATATTACCCTTAATACTCTTTTTGCTGATTTTATCTTTCAAAAGATCCTTTCTGAGAATACAATCTACTTCATTTTGAGCACGTAGTATGGTTTTCTTATTATATCCTCTTTGTAGAAGATCATTTGTCAATTTTTTGCATTCCTCTCTGTAATCATCCTCCTTAGAGCAATTGCGCTTCATTCTTATAAACTAACCTTTAGCAATCGCTCTGGCAGTGTTCTTAGGATGACTACTTGTGGAATGCAACAAATTGTTCTTATCAATTGGTTTCCGATAAGTCTTAGTCTCAATCTTATTTGTGAGTTTGTCTGACATATGTGTAATGTCTAGATAGTTAATAGTTGTTCCATGCCATTCCATGGTGAACTGGATCCCTATATCATTAGAATTTAAAACCTCAAGAAACTGTGTAGCTTCTTGTTGGGTACCTTTCCATATTAACACCAGATCATCAATGAATCTCTTATAAAAGACCACCTATGATCTGAACTTATTCCTATCTCCAAAGATGTGGGATGCCTCCCACCAACCTAAGAAAAGGTTGACATACGACGGCGCACATTTCACGCCCATGGCAGTCCCACACCTTTGGAGATAAAACAGTCCATCAAACTCAAGATAGTTATGTTCAAGCAAATACCTGACTATCTTTAGAAAATAGGTAATTTGGTCACAGTCAAAATCAGTGGCAGAAGTTAAAAAGAAATCAATAGCCAAAAGTCCCCATCTATGGGGAATAGAAGAATATAGTAAGACAACATCTATGGTGACAGCTATGACAATCCTCCCACTTGAAGTCAACCAGCAGATTAAGTAAATGTTTGGTGTCTCGCAAATAACTCCATAGCTGGGCAACCATAGGTTGTAATACACTATCTACCCATTCTGAAAATGGTTCTAGCACTGAGTCAATTCCTGACACTATCGGTCTCCCTTTAATGTCTTCCAGAGACTTGTGAACTTTCAGCAATATATGGAAGGCCAGAGTTCTAGGGAATTGAACACAAAAATTCAGATGTTTTTTTGTCTATATATCCTTTCTCTACTCCTTCATCTACCAGAGACTGGACTTGTCGTTGGATCGTATTGATAGGATTGCTTGATATCTGACTATATGTAATGGGGTCATTAAGCTGTTGATGTACCTCAGATATATAATCAAGTTTATGTAAAACTACAGTGGTACCTCCCTTGTCAGATTTTTTTATCACTAGATTATTATTATTTCTGAGTTCATCCACAGCTTGTTTTTGCAACTTTGTAAGATTATGTCTATGGGTATCATCTTGTTGATGTAGTTTTGTGAGTTCCCTTTCAACACTTTTATGGAACATTTCTAAAACTCCTCCTCTACTCTGTATAGGGTAAAAGCGTGATTTTTTTGCCATAGACTGAGTTAACCTATGTGTTTCCAAAGTCTGATTAGTGGTACAACCATAATTGCCATTA
The DNA here is from genome assembly GCF_027579735.1 of Bombina bombina. Taxonomy (NCBI): domain Eukaryota; kingdom Metazoa; phylum Chordata; class Amphibia; order Anura; family Bombinatoridae; genus Bombina; species Bombina bombina. The sequence continues at coordinate 460,733,146 of NC_069505.1, read as the reverse complement.
GAGCCAAGCAAATCTTCAAGATCTTGTATACTACAAAATTCATTACATTTTAATTCATCATGACTTTCAATTTCATTAACCTGTCCTCTCACATAGTGACGTCTAAGTGTGAGATTTCTCACAAACCCATTTAGATCAATCAAGGTGTTAAATAAATTAAACTTACATGATGGGGAAAAACCAAAACCAAAGTTTAAAACACAATATTGGGCATCAGTTAAATCTACACCAGATATATTAATAACATTGCCCACAATATATATATAGTTTTCCCTTTTTTGTTTATGAATCTTTCCCTAGTTAGTTCCTGTTGGCTCTGAGTTGGTAACGTTCCCTGCCTTGCAAGTTTTTTCCTTGCCCTCACCCCTTCTGGTTTTTCTTGGGGCAGGTAAAAAACCTGTTCCATGCTGGAATGGCTTTCCTGATCATCATATGTACCACCCATTGCTACAGGAAGTTTAACATTGTCTGATCTATTACTTTTGAACATTTGAATATTTCTTCACTGGATCTACCATACCTCTTCTATTCTGACCTCTTCCTCTACCTACTGTCTGTATTTTATTTAGAGTATTAGACATAGGGGCATATGTATCAAGCTCCGTATGGAGCTTGATGCCCCGTGTTTCTGGCGAGCCTGCAGGCTCACCAGAAACAGCAGTTATGAAGCAGCGGTTACAAAGACAGCTGCTCCATAACCTGTCTGCCTGCTCTGAGCAGGCGGACAGACATCGCCGGAAATCAACCCGATCGAGTACGATCTGGTTGATTGACACCCCCCTGCTGGCGGCCCATTGGCCGTGAGTCAGCAGGGGGCGGCGTTGCACCAGCAGCTCTTGTGAGCTGCTGGTGCAATGCTGAATACGGCGAGAGTATTGCTTGCCGTATTCAGCGAGGTCTGGCGAACCTGATCCGCACTGTCGGATCAGGTCCGCCAGACCTTGATAACTTGGGGCCATAGTATCTCTTTTCTGATTTTTGTTTTTATTCTGATTATCTTTAGTATAGGATTCTTGCCTGTACTCAGGCCCTACAACTGATCTATTACTCTCAGTAACTTTGCTCTGATTACCCTGTTTTTTTAAGAATAGATGGCCTGTTACTGACACAATTCATACCACTTCCCTCACTATATTTTGTAGTGTCATTAATAACAGAAGTCCCTTGATCATATTCAGGGTAACCTCGTGATGTTTGTTCATCTTCCCCGGATTCAGCTTCAGTATCTGAAAAAAAGACTTTCTTTGATAATGATTCAGTCTCATCCTTATTGTCCCATTGCCTTGAGCGAGACCTAGACCTCCACCTTCTTGTTCGTCTATTTCCCATTCTGTTTTGTATGAATCTATCCTTCTTCTTCTATACAAATACTGAATTATTAATGTAATCATCATTATCTCTCAGATATTTGGAGTGTTTTACTTCAATAATATTTTTCTTAGTTTCCTCAACCGTAGTTTGAAGGATCATATCCATTTCCATATAATCCCGGTCTTGTAAAAAACTGTCCAGGGATATTTGTAAATTAAGAATTTTATCTCTTGTTTTAGTGAGTTCAATCGCCTTAAATTTAATCACCAGTAACAGTAGTTTGATTGAACATTCAGCTAAAACGCTGTTCCATTCCTTAATATAATCTTCATCTGTAACCTCAAATGTGGTATATTTATTTAAACGTAGTCCCCTCGGTATCGTATTCAATTTGTGGTATCTTTCTAGTGTCCATTTATCAATTTTAAATCTTGCCTCTTTAATTTTTAGGCTCTCCATCTCAAAAAATAAGTCCCCCAATGCAGTTTGTGTTCTGCTGGTGGAGAAAATGTTTTCAAATTCTGAAGACTCCAACTCCTTATCAAAGTCTCTATCCATAGAATGATATCTAGGAGTTCCATTTTCAGATTCCATGTTGTAAATAATATACAGCAAAGTCTAAGTATATATTATCTCCCAAACAGTATATACTTTTGGTGTACTTTATAGTATACTTAGTACTCCTAGTGTAAATGGCAAATAGTCTATATAGCATTCAGGTGTTTAACCAGTATGTTGTTTAATGGAGTACACAAAAATAACCTCCTTATTTATTGGCCCACTGCTGGGTGAAACAAAAATAATCCTGAATAACGTTTATTTAATTTAATTTTAAGAGACACTCAATTGAAGGATCATCATTCGACGATTCAATGAACTGTGCTAATACACTTCTCCTGAACAAAGAGATCAGCTGCATACAACAAGGACAAAATAGTGTATATATAAAGCACCAGTTCAATTTACACTTGAGTCTTGAAACCCAGTAATCATACACAATCCAAGGGTTAATGATCCTGGTAGAATATCAGAGTTATGTGTTTAGCTGGAATAGTAATAAACAAAATCACTTACATGATCTTCCTCTCTCCAGAGCAGGGAACGAATATAGCAGCCGCACAACCCTCCCTAGGGATAACACTTACTCCGTGTTTGCGTTGCTCCGTTCATCCAGCACACATTCACTAGCTGAAATCCTCCGTAGTTTGAAACAAGTGTGAGGCCGCACAACCTCTGTGAGGATAACACCACCTGTGTTTTTCGTGCTCCGCCACACACTCAAAGAGGCCACACACCAGCTGGATACCGGTCAGGTAGTACTTCCGGTTGGAAAGATCTTCAGTGTCTCATAGGTAATTACGAGCCCAGTAGCCTGGTTCAAATGGCATACTTAGAAAAAAAGGAAGTTGCTACAGCGGCTCCGTAAAACCTTAATATTTAGATGTCTGCTGTTACAGTTTCAAAGCGGTTTCTCAAGGTACATCTGGCAGGGTAAACCAGCCAGGGTCGCCCACAAGCTTCTCCAATACCCAAAATTATTTGGAGGAGTTGCCTCTCCCTCTGTTACCCGCTACTACGAAGCGGCCATGCTCTCCCATATCTCACAATGGGGAAACAGATTGGGCGTGAGCAGATGGCGTGCCTTGGAGCTGGCATCCCTTCCCAATAATGTTTATTTGCATGACCTAATTTGGATTCCCCCTCACTGCCGACGCACACTTAACGTCGAGAACTTCATAATTAACGAATGCCTGAGTTCCTGGGACAAATTGAGACATTACCCTCAGATATCCCCCCACCCCTCGCCTATCCATTCGCTCACTGGCCTGTTGTTGGGCCTCCCTGACTCTCACCCCAACGCGTGGTCCAATTTGGGCCTCTCATCAGTCTCTGACCTATTTTCACCCCACTCCCCAGATACGTTTCGACCTCTGCCCCAACTAACCGGTACGCCGGTCGCTCCCCTTAAGCTACGCTTTGAATATACTCGACTTAAAAGTTTTTTGAGATCTTGGGGATTCACCCAGCCCATTTCCCGTCCTTTGACTGTCTGGGAGACACTGTGGAAAAAGAAGGGGATAATTAACAGACCCATGACCCTTTTCTACTGGCTTGTGGAGGGGACAACCCCAGAGACTAAGGCACTACATATCAAGAAATGGGAAGACATATTACATGTGCACTATCCCCAGTCCCTTTGGGCTAGGGCCTTTGATCTTACTACAAAAGCCATACACTGCACGACCCTCTATGAATCGTACTATAAATTGCTCTCCCACTGGTACTTTACCACAATGAGACTTTTTAAACTTAAACTGATTCCTGCACCCCAGTGCTGGAGACTCTGTGGGAAATCAGGGGACTCTCTCCATATTTGGTGGGCTTACCCCAAGCTTAAGCATCTGTGGCATAGGGTATATACTCTTTTAGCCATGATAAACATACATGTCCCCAAAACCCCTGAAACTGCTCTATTACATGTAGGCCTACACTCACTCCCTAAGTTCCAGAGCTACATGTGTGTGTACCTCTTTTCGACCACTAGATTGGCGATCACTAGAGCATGGAAATCCCAGAAGCCACCAAGTTGGTCCTCTGTTGTAGACATCATGGCCTACATTAACTCTATGGAAAGAAATGTGTTTTACACCCTGAATAAAATAGATCTTTTCGAATTGACCTGGGAAGAGTGGGCTAAAGCGTTTAAGCCTCATTGGCTCCCTAGGTCAGATATGTAATTGTCCTCCTCAGATTACCCCCATTTATGTAACGTCTCTACAAGAGTTTTTCTTCTCTTTTTTCTTTTTCTCCTCTCCTTCCTCCCTTCTCCCCCTGCTCCCTCTTCCTTTACCTCTCATGATGCACTAGTTTCTACTCCTCACTGATAGTTTATTCGTACTGGCTACAATATCATTTGATACTGAGAGACAATTGACTGCGTCTTACCCAGTTTCCTTTTTTTTTTCTTGTTCTCTTTGTTGTATTTTGATCCTTATGCAATTTGTTTCGCATTTCCCACTGTGTTTGGGAACTCTTTTGTATTGTTAATCTTTTTGCTAATAAAGCTTTAAAAAAAAAAAAAAACCTTAATATTTATTAGTTAAAAATACAAAGCACACAAGCAGCATGAGCTTAACAACATACTAAAAAAGAGAAAAACAGAGAGCAGTCACAACCCAAGCCACAGGACGCGTTTCGGGTTTCCCCGTACTCAAAGACAATTGGGGGATGGTGACTTGTGCACCTATATAGGCCAAAGTTGTTTAAAACACACCTGATGCTAATAAGACAAATATTGGTTTGTACAAAAAATATGTTCCTAATGATTATTGTAATTCATAAACTATATCATCTCACAACACCTTTGCATTTCCATATTTATAGAAACATTAGAAACATTCTATATATTGCCACAATGGTTATAACACATTTTATTCACACCATACATTGTAGCAAGATAAATTTGCACTAAGAATTCATATGGAATTAATTGGTTAACCTATTCTGAAATCTCACTAGATATTAAAATATTTTACATATACCGTCACATGTATTGTAAGAAATTTTGGGTTAACATATAATATAATATATAGACGGAAAGATGATTTAGATTGTCCTTACGGAATATTTACACCATGTTAGAGTATAATGCTGAGTTACTCTAAAATAGTAATATATATGTCACGGATACTGGGCTGCAAGGGTTAAATTCATACCCCCTACAACCTCACTCCTGTTGTTTCTCAGTGGACGCTTTGATTTGCTTGTTTATGAAGAGCTGGGGTATGACCAGGAAAACCCTCCTGGGCTGGCCGGGCTCCTGGAACTCCCGGTCGGCCGCCCCACCACGGACACCCGCCTAACCCCTCTCAGACTGGCCAGGCTCCTGGAACTCACGGTCGGCCACAGGACAGCAGAACACCCGCTAACTTTACCCCTGGTCGCTCCAGCAGCCCTTTACCCCAGAGCTCCGCTATTTTGGGGATTGTTAGCCCCTAGGGAGAACAAGAGCTGTGGCAATTTTCAGAGGGGAGCTCCTTTGGGAACTGGGGGTTTTGGACACCCCTAACCCCATAACTTTAACGGACTGTAACTCCTGTCCCCAGTAACAAATCATGCTGATTTTTGGACTGTGGCATCTGGGGACCGAGAGCTTTAAAATGACACCCTGGAAGTGCCACCCCTAAGTATTGGGATTATGTGAGACTGTGGCTCCTATGGAGGTGCTGTGCTGTCTGGAGGGGCGGGAATGGCGGGAAAATAGTGGGATTGTCCAGGGTCTTATCAAGATGAGCTGACTGTATAAAAGGAGTGTGTGTTTTCAATAAAATGAGTTCCTGTCTAACCTGAATGCTAGTGTGTCTAGTTATTTGGGTTGGTTCCAGCTAAAATCACTTTCCTGGGCTACATAGCAGCCTGTTCCAGGCAGAGAAAGGATCCTCAGGTAGAGCTATCCAGCCTGGGAAGCTGGAGTCTGCCACAGGGTGGGACCCTGAGTACTGGTGCTGTCAGGCATCAGGTGTGGCTACAGGCTGTGGTCACTTGCCAGCTACATAGCTGCAGTCGGCAGGGAGGAAGCAGGACCCCTTTTGGCGGAGCTACCCAGTCGGGGTAGCCGGGGGTATCCGTCACATTGGCTGGCAGCGGTGGGATGCTTCCAACTCCCTGGGACATTCAAACCACCAGCTAGAAGTAATATTGAATGGAGACTCGAGGAAAGACTGCGGGTACCAGGAACAGAACTACCCCCGCCAGAGAAATACTGGGAGAGGACCAGGCGGCCAGCGGGTCAGATGATGACCGGGGCAATGAGCTATCTGTTACAACGCCAAGTTCAGCCCCAAGTACAGTATCTACTCCGGGGACATCCACGTCTGATGTACAGCGTGAAGTGCAGTGGCGGTTGGCATTATATGACACCCGGCCACCTGAGGAGGTCATCACCAAGATAATTTCGGATGTTACCCAGCTCAAGTTAGCAGAAATCAACCAGTCCATAGGAGGGGCTCCATCAGCCCATGGAGTGCCGGCTCTTCGACCACACAAGCTACCCCATGGGGCCTTTCGAGCCTACAAGGAAGAGGAGGAGGATATTGACTGTTACCTTCAGGTCTTTGAGACCCAATGCGAACTGCAGGGGGTAGCCTATGCCGATAGACTGTCTGTCCTGATCGGTAAATTGTCCGGGCGGGCTTTGGCAGCTTTCCACACTACCCCTTCTGAGGACCAAAAGGATTATAACAAGGTGAAAGACCGTATCCTTGTCCGATATGGGCTCACACTGGAGGCCCACCGGCAGAAGTTCCGGGCACTAAGGAAGCAGGATGAACAGCCTTTCACAGAATGGACCCACCAATTCACCCGGTCGATGAAGTCCTGGCTAGCCGGCTGCAAGGCCACTACTGGGGCCGAAGTGGCACAGCTTTTTCTACTGGAACATTTTTATAATCATATTCCTGTCAAGATTAAAGAATGGGTCCAGGACAGGCGGCCCACCACAGCAGACCAGGCGGCTGTCCTGGCAGATCAGTACACAGATGCCCGCCGCCAAGTTCGCTCTGCCCCACAATTGACTCCCCACACAGCTTCGGTGGTAGTTCGACCCCCAGCGGCTACCAATAAGCCCCCGGGCCGTCCGGCCTTTGTCCCTCCGGCCGGAGTCAGGGACTCACGGGGATGTTTTTCCTGCGGACACCCCGGCCACCTCGGGCGGGAATGCCCGAGTCGGGTCCGACAACAGCCAGCCACTCAGCCAAGACACCTCCAGCCCACAGCTTGGGTGAGAGCTCCCACCCCAACCTACCCAGCCGCTGCCCACTATGCTTATGCACCGGCTGACTATCCTGAATGGGCTGAAGAGGAGGTTAGCACCATACAAGAAGCCTACCTGGCGTCCACAGACAACCGTCAGCACCACTGCCAGACCGTTTGGGTCAATGGAAAGGCAGCTCAGGGATTACGGGACAACCTGCTGCGAATAGGGCATGATATCCCCTTGGCCGGGCATTTAGACAACTCCTGAACACACCATCGCCTTACTCAGATCTTTTTCTGGCCCAGAATCACGCGAGAAATTAAGGAATATTGTAGGACCTGCATAGTGTGTCAGAAGGTAGGGAAGACCGGGGACCATACGATAGCCCCCCTCAACCCTCTCCCCATTATTGACGAACCCTTTAGCAGAATCGCTGTGGATATAGTAGGGCCCCTACCTAGACCTAGTCGCTCCGGGAAAAAATACATACTCACGGTAGTAGACTATGCCACTAGGTATCCAGAGGCCATACCTCTGGCGAATATCCAGACGGAGACGGTGGCCAGTGCGTTGCTCCGGGTATTCACCAGGGTAGGCTTCCCCCGAGAAATGGTCTCTGACCAGGGGACCCAGTTTACAGCGGAGGTCACCCAAAAGTTATGGGAACTGTGTGGGATTAAACCCCTGTACAGTGCCCCCTATCACCCCCAGACCAATGGGCTTTGTGAGCGGTTTAACGGGACACTGGAACAATTGCTTTGGACGTTCTCGGCTACCCACAAAGACTGGGATCGGCTGAAGGACCTCACGGCCATGGTGCGGGAGAACCTGCAGGGTGCCCAAAGGAGACAGAAACGGTGGTACGACCGTAATGCTCGTAGCCGAATTCTCACAGTAGGGCAGAGGGTTCTTGCCATGAAACCTGTCAAAACGAACAAGTTACAGGCTTCCTGGCAAGGGCCCTACCGAGTGGTGGAACAATTGAATAACACCACCTACCTTGTAGCAAAATGCTCCGATGATCGGGTCCAACGGTCCTTTCATGTGAACATGCTCAAGGAGTATGTAGAAAGACCCCAAGATGTAGCCACTATCTGTGCCCCGGCTATGGAAGACTCGGAGAGCCTTCCCATGCCAGAGCTCCCCGGGCCAGATGAGACCCCTCAAGGAGTAGCCAACATAATCCTGGATGAGAGGTTAGCAGCTGGACAGAGACAGCAGATCCGGCATTTACTAGAGGACCGCCAGGAGATGTTCTCCAATGTCCCTGGGTACACCACAGTGGCTGTGCACCGAGTGGAAACCCCGGGACAAGCTCCCATGAGACAGGCAGCTTACAGAGTACCTGAAGCTGTCAGGGACAGTATGTACCGGGCGCTCCGAGGAATGTTGGACCTCGGTGTTGTTGAACCGTCCAACAGTCCCTGGGCCTCCCCGGTGGTGCTGGTCCCCAAGAAAGATGGTACTACCCGGTTCTGCATTGACTACCGTAAGCTCAATGACAGAACCACAACCGACGCCTACCCTATGCCCCGCGTCGATGACCTCTTAGATAGAATCGCAAGGGGTCACTTCCTAACTACCCTTGACCTCTGCAAGGGGTATTGGCAGATCCCACTAGACACCGACTCCGTTCCCAAGTCCGCCTTCATCACCCCTTTCGGCCTCTACCAGTTTAAGGTCATGCCGTTTGGGATGAAGAATGCTCCAGCCACCTTTCAGAGGATGGTGGATCGCCTGCTGGATGGCCTCCAAGACTATGCATGTGCCTACTTGGATGACATTGCCTTCTTTAGCGACACCTGGGAGGATCGTTTGATCCACCTGGGCATCGTTCTAGATCGCTTAAGAACCGCCGGGCTGACCCTGAAACCCGACAAATGCACCATAGGCCGCTCGGAAGTCCAGTACCTGGGCCACCGGGTAGGCTGTGGGCAGCAGCGGCCGGAGCCTGCCAAGGTTGAGGCAGTGGCAAACTGGCCCACTCCTCGAACTAAGACCCAGGTTTTAGCCTTCCTAGGAACCGCCGGCTATTACCGAAGGTTCGTCCCCAATTATAGCACCCTAGCCAAACCCCTGACCGACCTGACTCGTAAAAGACTGCCCCGACAGGTACTGTGGTCCCCAGAATGTGAAAACACCTTTCAGAGCCTCAAGTCTGCCTTGATCTCTGCCCCAGTCCTGGCCGCGCCTAACCCCACCAAACAATCTTGTGTCCACACAGATGCCTCCATGTTTGGATTGGGAGCAGTACTAAGCCAGATAGACGAAGAAGGACAAGACCACCCCATAGCCTACATCAGTAGGAAGCTGCTGCCCAGGGAGGTAGGCTATGCTGCGGTGGAGAAGGAATGCCTGGCCCTGGTATGGGCCCTCAAGAAATTACAACCGTACCTCTATGGAAGACCCTTCACTGTCCTCACCAATCACAACCCCCTGGTGTGGCTTAACAGAGTGTCGGGGGATAATGGACGTCTACTAAGATGGAGTTTAGCCCTGCAGCCCTTTAACTTTAACATTCAGTATAGGCCGGGAAAGAGCAATGGGAATGCGGATGGACTTTCCCGGCAGACTGAAATAGAATGCTCCTCGGACATCCCCCAGTAGACCCGTGGGGATCTAGCCAGGTCTGCCGAACTGGAAGTGGGGAGTTGTCACAGATACTGGGCTGCAAGGGTTAAATTCATACCCCTTACAACCTCACCCCTGTTGTTTCTCAGTGGACGCTTTGATTTGCTTGTTTATGAAGAGCTGGGGTATGACCAGGAAAACCCTCCTGGGCTGGCCGGGCTCCTGGAACTCCCGGTCGGCCGCCCCACCACAGACACCCGCCTAACCCCTCTCAGACTGGCCAGGCTCCTGGAACTCATGGTCGGCCACAGAACAGCAGAACACCTGCTAACTTTACCCCTGGTCGCTCCAGCAACCCTTTACCCCAGAGCTCCACTCCATCTGGGGACTGAGAGCTTTAAAATGGAAGTGCCGCCGATCCACCGGGATCACCCGAAACCGCCACCCCTAAGTATTGGGATTATGTGAGACTGTGGCTCCTATGGAGGTGCCGTGCTGTCTGGAGGGGTGGGAATGGCGGGAAAATAGTGGGATTGTCCAGGGTCTTATCAAGATGAGCTGACTGTATAAAAGGAGTGTGTGTTTTCAATAAAATGAGTTCCTGTCTAACCTGAATGCTAGTGTGTCTAGTTATTTGGGTTGGTTCCAGCTAAAATCACTTTCCTGGGCTACATAGCAGCCTGTTCCAGGCAGAGAAAGGATCCTCAGGTAGAGCTATCCAGCCTGGAAAGCTGGAGTCTGCCACAGGGTGGGACCCTGAGTACTGGTGCTGTCAGGCATCAGGGGTGGCTACAGGCTGTGGTCACTTGCCAGCTACATAGCTGCAGTCGGCAGGGAGGAAGCAGGACCCCTTTTGGCGGAGCTACCCAGTCGGGGTAGCCGGGGGTATCCGTCACAATATATAAAGGATTATATTATCATATCTCTACACTAGACAATAGAACATCAAATAGATTACCATATGCGTAATAACCAAATAAACTTACATTATATTATATTATATTAAATATATATGTGATGGGGATTACATAATGGGAATTAGATTGTTCTTAAAGGGCCATCACACACCATCGCAACATTTCACATATTAATCATAGATTCTAATATAATAGATTTCCATCAGAGATACAGTATTTAAAATATTCCTGGATATACATACACAACATGTACATCAAGATAAAAAGTTAAATACTTTAAAATACTTTTAACATAGCAGAACTATGATTCCCAATGATTCATAATATCAAAGGTAGAGTTTATGCCCTTAGGATATCTGGTCTCCATTTTAAATTTCCAAAATGTCTCTCTACGATATAATTCTTTAACCCTATCTCCACCTCTTTTGGGAGTTCGCACCAGCTCTATTGCCTGCCATTTAAATGTATCTAGTGACTGTTGATGTTGATGTATAAAATGTGTTGCTAGGAGAGAGCATTCCTGACAACGAGCAAGGTAGTAGACGGCGCGTCCCTAGCAACAGCTATAGCGGCGCAACATATATACTGTATATACACACACACACACACACATAAATACATAGGGGATGATTTATCAAGTGTCTGGAGTACATCGATAAATGCCAACAGTATACATTGTCAGCATTTATCATTGCACAAGCAGTTCTGGTGAACTGCTTGTGCAATGCCGCCCCCCCTGCAGATTTGCGGCCAATCGTATTAGATCGTGCGGATTGCTGTCCGCCGCCTCAGAAGTGGCGGACGAGTTATGGAGCAGCGGTCTTAAGACCGCTGCTTCTTAATTTCCGTTTCTGGCGAGCCTAAAGGCTCGCACAGAAACAGGCGTATACGGCCCCATTCGTGCCGTGATACATCGGCCCCATAGACATATATATATATATTTTTAAACAAAATGAAAAAATAGCGGGAGAGGTCTGATAGCGTTCATTGCACACTGCACACTATACCATCCCTATACCATATACCATTATCACATACACTTGTTGACTGAAATCACAAGTAATAACCATGTAATTTTCATCTGATTATTCTATGGGATTTACATCTATTATTAACACTTACTGAGTATGTAAGATTCACTTATCTTTTATTATTTACTATCGGCTAGATTTAGAGTTTGGCATTAGCCGTCAAAACCAGCGTTAGAGGGTCCTAATGCTGGTTTTGGGCTACCGCTGGTATTTAGAGTCAGTCAGGAAAGGGTCTAACGCTCACTTTGCAGCCGCAACTTTTCCATACCGCAGATCCCCCTACGTCAATTGCGTATCCTATCTTTTCAATGGGATCTTTCTAACGCCGGTATTTAGAGTCGTGGCTGAAGTGAGCATTAGAAATCTAACGACAAAACTCCAGCCGCAAAAAAAAGTCAGTAGTTAAGAGCTTTCTGGGCAAACGCTGGTTCATAAAGCTCTTAACTACTGTGCTCTAAAGTACACTAACACCCATAAACTACCTATGTACCCCTAAACCGAGGCCCCCCCACATCGCCGCCACTCTATTAAAATTTTTTAACCCCTAATCTGCCGACCGCACACGGCCGCAACCTACGTTATCCCTATGTACCCCTAATCTGCTGCCCCTAATACCGCCGACACCTACATAATATTTATTAACCCCTAATCTGCCGCCCCCGCTATCGCTGACACCTGCATATTTTTTTAACCCCTAATCTGCCGCTCCGTACACCGCCGCAACCTACATTATACCTATGTACCCCTAATCTGCTGCCCCTAACACAGCCGACCCCTATATTATATTTATTAACCCCTAATATGCCGCCCCCAACGTCGCCTCCACCTACCTACAATAATTAACCCCTAATCTGCCGACCGGACCACACCGCTACTATAATAAATGTATTAACCCCTAAAGCTAAGTCTAACCCTAACACTAACACCCCCCTAACTTAAATATAATTAAATCTAACGAAATAAATTAACTCTTCTTAAATAAATTATTCCTATTTAAAGCTAAATACTTACCTGTAAAATAAACCCTTATATAGCTACAATATAACTAATAATTATATTGTAGCTATTTTAGGATTAATATTTATTTTACAGGCAACTTTGTATTTATTTTAACCAGGTACAATAGCTATTAAATAGTTAAGAACTATTTAATAGCTAAAATAGTTAAAATAATTACAAAATTACCTGTAAAATAAATCCTAACCTAAGTTACAATTAAACCTAACACTACACTATCAATAAATAAATTAAATACAATACCTACAAATAACTACAATTAAATAAACTAACTAAAGTACAAAAAATAAAAAAGAACTAAGTTACAAAAAATAAAAAAATACTTACAAACATTAGAAAAATATTACAACAATTTTAAACTAATTACACCTACTCTAAGCCTCCTAATAAAATAACAAAGACCCCCAAAATAAAAAAAATGCCCTACCCTATTCTAAATTTAAAAAGTTCAAAGCTCTTTTACCTTACCAGCCCTGAAAAGGGCCATTTGCGGGGCATGCCCCAAATAATTCAGCTCTTTTGCCTGTAAAAACTTGAATCAGATTCAAGTTCAATCCGATTGGCTGATTGGATCAGCCAATCAGATTGAGCTCGCATTCTATTGGCTGATCGGAACAGCCAATAGAATGCGAGCTCAATCTGATTGGCTGATCCAATCAGCCAATCGGATTGAACTTGAATCTGATTGGCTGATTCCATCAGCCAATCAGAATTTTCCTACCTTAATTCCGATTGGCTGATAGAATCCTATCAGCCAATCGGAATTCGAGGGACGCCATCTTGGATGACGTCCCTTAAAGGAACCTTCATTCTTCAGTTGGACGTCGAACGAAGAGGATGGATCTGCGATGGAGGTCTTCAAGATGGAGCCGTTCGTCATGAAGATAGAAGATGCAGCTTGGATCAAGATGGTTGCCGGTCCGGATCTCCTCTTCTTCCTGGATAGGATGAAGACTTTGGAGCCTCTTCTGGACCTCTTTAGCTGCCGCTTGATAGAAGACTTCAGCCGGATTATGGATCACCAGCCCCCGCTTGGGCTTGGATGAAGACTTCGGAGGCTTGGATCAAGACTTCGGAGGACGGATCGGTGAACCTGGCATGGTGAAGATAAGGTAGGAAGATCTTCAGGGGCTTAGTATTAGGTTTATTTAAGGGGGGTTTGGGTTAGATTAGGGGTATGTGGGTGGTGGGTTGTAATGTTGGGGGGGTATTGTATGGGTTTTTTTACAGGCAAAAGAGCTGAATTCTTTGGGGCATGCCCCGCAAATGGCCCTTTTCAGGGCTGGTAAGGTAAAAGAGCTTTGAACTTTTTTAATTTAGAATAGGGTAGGGCATTTTTTTATTTTGGGGGTCTTTGTTATTTTATTAGGGGGCTTAGAGTAGGTGTAATTAGTTTAAAATTGTTGTAATATTTTTCTAATGTTTGTAAATATTTTTTTATTTTTTGTAACTTAGTTCTTTTTTATTTTTTGTACTTTAGTTAGTTTATTTAATTGTAGTTATTTGTAGGTATTGTATTTAATTAATTTATTGATAGTGTAGTGTTAGGTTTAATTGTAGATAATTGTAGGTATTGTATTTAATTAATTTATTGATAGTGTAGTGTTAGGTTTAATTGTAACTTAGGTTAGGATTTATTTTACAGGTAATTTTGTAATTATTTTAACTATTTTAGCTATTAAATAGTTCTTAACTACTTAATAGCTATTGTACCTGGTTAAAATAAATACAAAGTTGCATGTAAAATAAATATTAATCCTAAAATAGCTACAATATAATTATTATTTATATTGTAGCTATATTAGGGTTTATTTTACAGGTAAGTATTTAGCTTTAAATAGGAATAATTTATTTAATAAGAGTTAATTTATTTAGTTAGATTTAAATTATATTTAATTTAGGGGGGTGTTAGGGTTAGACTTAGCTTTAGGGGTTAATCCATTTATTAGAGTAGCGGCGAGATCCGGTCGGCAGATTAGGGGTTAATAATTGAAGTTAGGTGTCGGCGATGTTAGGGAGGGCAGATTAGGGGTTAATACTATTTCTTATAGGGTTATTGAGGCGGGAGTGAGGCGGATTAGGGGTTAATAACTTTATTATAGTAGCGGTGAGGTGCGGTCGGCAGATTAGGGGTTAATTATTGTAGGTAGCTGGCGGCGACGTTGTGGGGGGCAGATTAGGGGTTAATAAATATAATATAGGGGTCGGCGGTGTTAGGGGCAGCAGATTAGGGGTACATAGGGATAACGTAGGTTGCGGCAGTGTACGGAGCGGCAGATTAGGGGTTAATAATAAAATGCAGGGGTCAGCGATAGCGGCGGCGGCAGATTAGGGGTTAATCAGTGTAAGGTTAGGGGTGTTTAGACTCGGGGTACATGTTAGAGTGTTAGGTGCAGACGTAGGAAGTGTTTCCCCGTAGGAAACAATGGGGCTGCGTTAGGAGCTGAACGCTGCTTTTTTGCAGGTGTTAGGTTTTTTTTCAGCTCAAACTGCCCCATTGTTTCCTATGGGGGAATCGTGCACGAGCACGTTTTTGAAGCTGGCCGCGTCCGTAAGCACCGCTGGTATCGAGAGTTGCAGTGGCGTTAAATATGCTATACGCTCCCTTTTTTGGAGCCTAACGCAGCCCTTCTGTGAACTCTAAATACCAGCGGTATTTAAAAGGTGCGGGGGGAAAAAAGCCAGCATAGCTAACGCACCCCTTTGGCCGCAGAACTCTAAATCTAGCCGTAAATCCTTTATTTATTTTTTATTATTATTTTATATTAGTTATTATTATTTTTTCATTTCCAATATGAATCTTTTGTACACCCGTTAGACTCATTTAGGATTCAAGGCATTTAGGGCTCTAGCTAGTTAATTGTTCGTCTGGCCATTCTGGCCATTAATACAACTGACAGCTTGTCAGGCTTAACGCAGCTATGATAGGATGATTTTCCCATATGATTTGCGTGCTCACGTACTAGTAGTCAGAGCGCCCTTAAGCCCTGCCCCCATTCGGATTTGTCTGCTTTGGATTGGTGGACTTGGGGTCTTGTTTGTTTGTTTCCTTCCCCAATCGTATGCTCCCTGCATAAAGATAATCACGCTGAAGGGGTTAGAAACCGGATGGCGACGGTGCCACAATAATATCCAGCTACACATTTGTGGTTTATCAGTTTCACAGGTAGTCACATGGTGAAGTCAGTTCTTTCATGCTGGTCTGAATTCCCCTTTCACTTTCAAAGTCATCTAATGTTACCAGCACGATCAAGGACACTAACGTGTCATCATAAGGGTAGGCTTTACACCATAGATGCATTAGCTTAGAATATTATATTATGGAATCATGGGGTTAGAGTATCATATTGTGGAATCGTGGAGTTAGAGTATCATATTGTGAAATTGTGGGGTTAGAGTATCATATTGTGAAATTGTACGGTTAGAGTATCATATTGTGGAATCGTGGGGTTAGAGTATCATATTGTGGAATCCTGGGGTTAGAGTATCATATTGTGAAATTGTGGGGTTAGAGTATCATATTGTGGAATTGTGGGGTTAGAGTATCATATTGTGAAATCGTGGGGTTAGAGTATCATATTGTGAAATCGTGGGGTTAGAGTATCATATTGTGAAATTGTACGGTTAGAGTATCATATTGTGGAATCGTGGGGTTAAAGTATCATATTGTGAAATTGTATGGTTAGAGTATCACATTGTGGAATCGTGGGGTTAGAGTATCATATTGTGGAATTGTACGGTTAGAGTATCATATTGTGAAATTGCGGGGTTAGAGTATCATATTGTGGAATCGTGGAGTTAGAGTATCATATTGTGAAATCATGGGGTTAGAGTATCATATTGTGAAATCGTGGGGTTAGAGTATCATATTGTGAAATCGCAGGGTTAGAGTATCATATTGTGAAATCGTGGGGTTAGAGTATCATATTGTGGAATCGTCGGGTTAGAGTATCATATTGTGAAATTGTATGGTTAGAGTATCATATTGTGGAATTGTGGGGTTAGAATATCATATTGTGGAATCGTGGGGTTAGAGTATCATATTGTGAAATCGTGGGGTTAGAGTATTATATTGCGGAATCGTGGGGTTAGAGTATCATATTGTGAAATCGTGGGGTTAGAGTATCATATTGTGAAATTGTGGGGTAAGAGTATCATATTGTGAAATTGTACGGTTAGAGTATCATATTGTGGAATCGTGGGGTTAGAGTATCATATTGTGAAATTGTACGGTTAGAGTATCACATTGTGGAATCGTGGGGTTAGAGTATCATATTGTGAAATCGTGGGGTTAGCGTATCATATTGTGAAATTGTACGGTTAGAGTATCATATTGTGGAATCGTGGGGTTAGAGTATCATATTGTGAAATTGTACGGTTAGAGTATCACATTGTGGAATTGTGGGGTTAGAGTATCATATTGTGGAATTGTATGGTTAGAGTATCATATTGTGAAATCGTGGGGTTAGAATATCATATTGTGGAATCGTGGGGTTAGAGTATCATATTGTGAAATCGTGGGGTTAGAGAATCATATTGTGAAATTGCGGGGTTTGAGTATCATATTGTGAAATCGTGGGGTTAGAGTATCATATTGTGGAATCGTAGGGTTAGAGTATCATATTGTGAAATTGTACGGTTAGAGTATCATATTGTGGAATTGTGGGGTTAGAGTATCATATTGTGAAATTGTACGGTTAGAGTATCATATTGTGGAATTGTGGGGTTAGAGTATCATATTGTGGAATCGTGGGGTTAGAGTATCATATTGTGAAATTGTGGGGTTAGAGTATTATATTGCGGAATCGTGGGGTTAGAGTATCATATTGTTAAATCGCGGGGTTAGAGTATCATATTGTGAAATCGTGGGGTTAGAGTATCATATTGTGGAATTGTGATATTAGAGTATCATATTGTGAAATTGTGGGGTTAGAGTATCATATTGTGGAATCATGGGGTTAGAGTATCATATTGTGGAATCGTGGGGTTAGAGTATCATATTGTGAAATTGTGCGGTTAGAGTATTATATTGCGGAATTGTGGGGTTAGAGTATCATATTGTGAAATCGTGGGGTTAGAGTATCATATTGTGGAATCGTGGGATTAGAGTATCATATTGTGAAATTGTACGGTTAGAGTATCATATTGTGGAATCTTGGGGTTAGAGTATCATATTGTGGAATCGTGGGGATCTGTTTTATTTCCTCATATTGTTATTTGATTCAGTGTTTTGTGTACAAAGACTGGCACAGGATTGCACTCTCTATGGGAAAAGTTTACCGCTGCCAAGAGATTTGTTTGAATTATGCATGTGTATATTGATTGATACATGCTTATGCTGTCAACAAATCCTATGTCAATCTTATGTTAAAACTGTGGGAATTTGTTTTCATTATCATATGGCTATTTGATCCTGGTTTGTGCTAAGAAATATAAACATAGGATTGCAATCTCTATGGGCCAAACAAGTATATTGTATATCTATGTCATGTATATATATATATGTATGTATGAAATTGTACGGTTAGAGTATCATATTGTGGAATCGTGGGGTTAAAGTATCATATTGTGAAATTGTACGGTTAGAGTATCACATTGTGGAATCGTGGGGTTAGAGTATCATATTGTGGAATTGTACGGTTAGAGTATCATATTGTGAAATTGCGGGGTTAGAGAATCATATTGTGGAATCGTGGAGTTAGAGTATCATATTGTGAAATCATGGGGTTAGAGTATCATATTGTGAAATCGTGGGGTTAGAGTATCATATTGTGAAATCTCGGGGTTAGAGTATCATACTGTGAAATTGTGGGGTTAGAATATCATATTGTGGAATCGTGGGGTTAGAGTATCATATTGTGAAATTGTATGGTTAGAGTATCATATTGTGGAATTGTGGGGTTAGAGTATCATATTGTGGAATCGTGGGGTTAGAGTATCATATTGTGAAATCGTGGGGTTAGAGTATTATATTGCGGAATCGTGGGGTTAGAGTATCATATTGTGAAATTGTGGGGTTAGAGTATCATATTGTGAAATTGTGGGGTTAGAGTATCATATTGTGAAATTGTACGGTTAGAGTATCATATTGTGGAATCGTGGGGTTAGAGTATCATATTGTGAAATTGTACGGTTAGAGTATCACATTGTGGAATCGTGGGGTTAGAGTATCATATTGTGAAATTGTGGGGTTAGCGTATCATATTGTGAAATTGTACGGTTAGAGTATCACATTGTGGAATTGTGGGGTTAGAGTATCATATTGTGGAATTGTACGGTTAGAGTATCATTTTGTGAAATCGTGGGGTTAGAATATCATATTGTGGAATCGTGGGGTTAGAGTATCATATTGTGAAATCGTGGGGTTAGAGTATCATATTGTGAAATCGTGGGGTTAGAGAATCATATTGTGAAATCGTGGGGTTTGAGTATCATATTGTGAAATCGTGGGGTTAGAGTATCATATTGTGGAATCGTGGGGTTAGAGTATCATATTGTGAAATTGTACGGTTAGAGTATCATATTGTGGAATTGTGGGGTTAGAGTATCATATTGTGAAATTGTACGGTTAGAGTATCATATTGTGGAATTGTGGGGTTAGAGTATCATATTGTGGAATCGTGGGGTTAGAGTATCATATTGTGAAATTGTGGGGTTAGAGTATTATATTGCGGAATCGTGGGGTTAGAGTATCATATTGTTAAATCACGGGGTTAGAGTATCATATTGTGAAATCGTGGGGTTAGAGTATCATATTGTGGAATTGTGATATTAGAGTATCATATTGTGAAATTGTGGGGTTAGAGTATCATATTGTGGAATCGTGGGGTTAGAGTATCATATTGTGGAATCGTGGGGTTAGAGTATCATATTGTGAAATCGTGCGGTTAGAGTATTATATTGCGGAATCGTGGGGTTAGAGTATCATATTGTGAAATCACGGGGTTAGAGTATCATATTGTGAAATCGTGGGGTTAGAGTATCATATTGTGGAATCGTGGGATTAGAGTATCATATTGTGAAATTGTACGGTTAGAGTATCATATTGTGGAATCGTGGGGTTAGAGTATCATATTGTGGAATCGTGGGGATCTGTTTTATTTCCTCATATTGTTATTTGATTCAGTGTTTTGTGTACAAAGACTGGCACAGGATTGCACTCTCTATGGGAAAAGTTTACCGCTGCCAAGAGATTTGTTTGAATTATGCATGTGTATATTGATTGGTACATACTTATGCTGTCAACAAATCCTATGTCAATCTTATGTTAAAACTGTGGAAATTTGTTTTCATTATCATATGGCTATTTGATCCTGGTTTGTGCTAAGAAATATAAACATAGGATTGCAATCTCTATGGGCCAAACAAGTATATTGTATATCTATGTCATGTATATGTTAGTCATATATTGATGCTGGTTGTAGACAAATTCTATTAATAACTTATGTTAAATCTATTGTTGTGAGGTCATTGGGAGGGTGTGTTTGGTTTGGTTACCATGCCAACTAATTACCTACTGATGACACACACAGATGTATCTTGTTAGTGGTTTGTTCTATTGGAGTTTTATATCCCTTTATATAGCAAGTGTATTTCATTTAATTTTTGTATAGCCTGAGGAAACAGCCCTTGTAGAGGCTGAGAAACGTGTCGCTTTTGAAAAATATTATTGTTTTTAATATACACTTGCTGTGTTTGGTGGAGTCTATCAAAATACCACTCTGGGTTTCTTTCATGTAATTGGCAAGAGTCCATGAGCTAGTGACGTATGGGATATACAATCCTACCAGGAGGGGCAAAGTTTACCAAACCTCAAAATGCCTATAAATACACCCCTCACCACACCCACAATTCAGTTTTACAAACTTTGCCTCCTATGGAGGTGCTGAAGTAAGTTTGTGCTAGATTTCTACGTTGATATGCGCTTCTCAGCATTTTTGAAGCCTGGTTCCTCTCAGAGTACAGTGAATGTCAGAGGGATGTGAAGAGAGTATCACCTATTGAATGCAATGGTCTTCCTAACGGGGATCTATTTCATAGGTTCTCTGTTATCGGTCGTAGAGATTCATCTCCTACCTCCCTTTTCAGATCGACGATATACTCTTATATACCATTGCCACTACTGATTCTCGTTTCAGTACTGGTTTGGCTATCTGCTATATGTGGATGGGTGTCTTTTGGTAAGTATGTTTCTTTTACTTCAGACACTCTTAGCTATGGTTTGGCACTTTATATAAAGTTTTAAATATATGTATTGTACTTATATTTGCCATGATTCAGGTTTCAGTATATTTCCTTTTCTTGCAGACTGTCAGTTTCATGTTTGGGAAATGCATTTTTAAGAAAAAAAAAATTCTTACCTGGGGTTTAGTCTTTTTCAAATTGAATCTTTTAAATTGCGGGCTGTATTAGGCTCGCGAGGGCGCAAAATGACAAAATTTATTGCGTCATTCTTGGTGCAAGATTTTTTTGGCGCAAAAGTTACGTTCGTGACGCAAATTCGTCATTTACGGCGTCTTAGTTGGCACTGAGTCTTTCACGAGGTTGCGTCATCTATGACGCAAGTGCTTAATTTCCGGACGTCTTTGGCGCCAAAAAATATTTTTCTGTTTTGTTGTGCGTCATACTTGGCGCCAAATATTTTCATTATTTTAAGACCCCATTCCTTTTGCCTCTGGTCTTTTTTTCTATGTCAAAAGGCTATGCTGTTTGCATTTTTTCCCCCATTCCTGAAACTGTCATATAAGGAAATTGATATTTTGCTTTATATGTTGTTTTTTCTCTTACATTTGCAAGATGTCTCAAAACTGTTCCTGTATCAGAAAACACTGTTGGATTCCTGCTGACTGATATCAGTCCTACCAAAGCTAAGTTCATTTATTTTAATGTTATGAATTTATATCTTTAGCTGTGGCAGTGACGTGCAGTGATAGGAGGCAGGGGAGGCACCGCTTCCTCTGTCAAATCAGAGAAAATAAGTTTTTATTTCTGATTAATAATTAAAAAAATATATATTTTTTCCTTTTTTTGTGGCCACGCCCCCGACCCCCCCCACCCCGCCGGCGCCACCCGATTCTGTCCAACTCTGACAGTCTGACATCCGTGTTGCGCAATAAGGAGGCAGTGAGCCGTACCACTGCCCTCCATGATTGCGCAACCTGGATGGTGAAATATGTTATTAGCTCATTTTGAGCTAAGCGCCACCCAGTGGTTGCTCACCAGGTCCTATACACGCTCCAATAGAGGCGGTTGTCAAAATCGCCTCTATGATGGAGCTACATTTACATTCAATCAGCAGCATCAGTGCTGCAAGGGAGGCGTGTCTGCCTGCTGGTCTTGGGCTGAGTGAGTGACGTCACATTTGGCGCCTTGGAGGGAAGAGCAGAGCCGCTGCCAAACTGTAAAGAGGGAGCTGCTGCTGCGTGCCGGCGTAGAGACGAGCTAGGAGCCAGACATGTGGGAGAATAACTCACTCAGGTGTTTAATATTTATTTTAAGTTTTCAGCACTGCCTAATCTTGCACCACCGGCGTATACTCTGACTCTCCCTAAAACAGAGCAGCACATATGAACACTCTCACTCTGTGTAAGTCCTCTCCTCCACTTCCAAATAGCAGCTTCAAATTGAAAACCTACACGCTGCTTGTCACACATCCAGCTTGCCTTCTGTAACAGCCTGCGTGCTATAATAACACTCACTATAGTGCGTGCAGGCTGTTACAGAAGGCAAGCTGTTTGTGTGACAAGCAGCATGTAGGTTTTGAATTTGAAGCTGCTGTTTGGAAGTGGAGGAGAGGATTCACACAGAGAGTGTTCATGTGTGCTGCTGGACACATCCCTGTACATGAATTGTAGGACCATAGGCTGCATTTATTTTCCCTGGGGGGCTGACTGGGCTGGGTACAGTGGCAATTTCCCCCCT
>NC_069505.1:460603123-460708123 GCF_027579735.1 Bombina bombina | reverse complement strand
TGGGGAAGGGAGTTTTTTTGCCTCAAGATTAAGTTCTAAGGGTAAATCTTAAGCTTCTAACCGTTTTTGTTCTTAATAAGGAACAGAAACCTAATTCTTCCCCAAGTAATATGTTTCTAATTGGAAGCTTTCTTCAAAATGGAATGAATTCAAGCCATTTAAGAGATCAAAGCCAGCCCCCAAATTTGCATGAAGGTGTGGCCCTTATTCCAGCTTAGCTGGTAGGGGGCAGGGTAAGATTTTTCTAAAGTTGTTTGGTTCAATTCGGTCCAAATTCCTTAGATTCAGAATATTGTTTCTCAGGGGTACAGAATAGGATTCAGAGTAAGACCGCCTGTGAGAAGTATTTTTCTCTCTCACGTATTCCAGCAATCCCAGTAAAGGCTCAGACTTTCCTGAAGTGTGTTTCAGACTTGGAGTTATCTGCGGTATTCATACCAGTTCCGTTTCAGAAACAGGGTCTGGGGTTTTATTCAGAACTATTCATTGTTCCAAAGAAAGAAAATCTTTTGAATTGTCATGTAAGAGTACCATCTTTCAGAATGGTGACTATAAGGTCTATTCTGCCTTTTGTTCAGCAAGGGCATTATTTGCCCACAATAGACTTACAGGATGCATATTTTCATATTCTGTTTCATTCAGATTATTTTCATTTTCTGAGATTCTCTTTTTTAGACAAGCATTACCAATTTGTTGCTCTTCCTTTCTGGCTTAGCGACAGCTCTAGGAATCTTTTCAAAGGTTCTCTGTGTTTCCTTACTTGGACGATATCTTGGTACTTGCTCAGTCTTTTCGTTCTGCAGAATCTCATACGATTCAACTTCTGTTGTTCCTTCAAAGACATGGTTGGAGGATCATTTTACCAAAAAAGTTCCTTGATTCCTCAGATAAGGGTCACCTTTTTTAGGTTTCCAGATAGATTGTGTCAATGTCTCTGTCTCTAACAGACAAGAGACAATTTATATTGGGTTCAGATTGTCGGAACCTTCAGTCTCTATTATTTCCTTCAGTAGCTATATGCATGGAAGTTTTAGGTCTCATGATTGCAGCATCAGACTCGTTTCCCTTTGCTCATTTTCATATGAGACCTCTCCAGTTTTGTATGCTGAATTAATGGTGCAGGGATTATACTAGGATATCACATTTAATATCCTTGAATCCTAATATTCAACTATCTCTGACTTGGTGGTTAGATCACCATCGTATAGTTCTACGGGTCTCTTTGGTTCATCCAACCTGGACCGTGATCACAACAGATGCAAGTCTTTTAGGTTGGGGTGCTGTCTGGGGATCTCTGACAGCACAAGGGGTTTGGAAATCTCAAGAGGCGAGATTACCAATCAATATTTTGGAACTCCGTGCGATTCTCAGAGTTCTTCAGTTTTGTCCTCTATTGAAGAGAGAGACGTTTATTTGTTTTCAGACAGACAATGTCACAACTGTGGCGTATGTCAATCATCAGGGTAGGACTCACAGTCCTCAGGCTATGAAAGAAGTATCTCAGATACTTGCTTGGGCGGAATCCAGCTCCTGTCTAATTTCTGCGGTCCATATCCCAGGTATAGACAATTGGGAAACGGATTATCTCAGTCGTCAGACCTTACATACAGGAGAGTGGTCTCTTCACCCAGATGTGTTTTTTCAAATTGTTCAGATGTGGGGGCTTCCAGAAATAGATCTGATGGCATCTCATCTAAACAAGAGACTTCCCAGGTACCTGTCCAGGTCAAGGGATCCTCAGGCGGAAGCAGTCGATGCATTGACACTTCCTTGGAGTTATCAACCTGCCTATATTTTTCCGCTTCTAGTTTTTCTTCCAAGAGTGATTTCCAAAATCATCTTGGAGCAATCGTTTGTGCTGCTGGTGGCTCCAGCATGGCCGCACAGGTTTTGGTATGCGGATCTTGTTCGGATGTCCAGTTGCCAACCTTGGCCACTTCCATTAAGGCCAGACCTTATATCTCAAGGTTAGTTTTTCCATCAGGATCACAAATCATTAAATGTGAAGGTATGAAAATTGAACGCTTAGTGCTTAGTCATAGAGGTTTCTCTGACTCAGTGATTAATACTATGTTGCAGGCTCGTAAATCTGTTTCTAGAAAGATTTATTATCGAGTTTGGAAGACTTTTATTTCATGGTGTTCTTCTCATAAATTCTCTTGGCATTCTTTTAGAATTCCTAGACTTTTTCAGTTTCTTCAGGATGGTTTGGATAAGGGTTTGTCTGCAAGTTCCTTGAAAGGACAAATCTCTGCTCTTTCTGTCTTATTCCACAGAAACATTGCTAAACTCCCTGATATTCATTGTTTTGTTCAGGCTTTGGTTCATATCAAGCCTGTCATTAAATCAATCTCTCCTCCTAGGAGTCTTAATTTGGTTTTGAAGGCTTTACAGGCTCCTCCATTTGAGCCTATGCATTCTTTGGACATTAAATTGCTTTCTTGGAAAGTGTGGTTTCTTTAGGCCATCTCTTCTGCTAGAAGAGTTTCTGAATTATCTGCTCGTTCTTGTGAGTCTCCTTTTCTGATTTTTTTCATCAGGATAAGGCGGTTTTGCAGACTTCATTTAAGTTCCTTCCTAAAGTTGTGAATTCCAACAACATTAGTAAAGAAATTGCTGTCCCTTCTTTGTGTCCTAATCTTAAGAATTCTTTGGAAAGATCTTTACATTCTTTAGTAGTGGTAAGAGCTTTGAAATATTATGTTGAAGTTACTAAAGATTTCAGGAAGACTTCTAGTCTATGTGTTATCTTTTCTGGTTCTAGGAAAGGTCAGAAGGCTTCTGACATTTCTTTGGCATCTTGGTTAAAGCTTTTGATTCATCACGCTTATTTGAAGTTGGGTAAATCCCTGCCTCAGAGGGTTACGGCTCATTCTACAAGGTCAGTTTCCACTTTGTGGGCTTTTTAGAATGAAGCTTCAGTTGATCAGATTTGCAAAGCAGCAACTTGGTCTTCTTTGCATACATTTTCTAAATTCTACCATTTTGATGTTTTTTCTTCTTCAGAAGCAGTTTTTGGTAGAAAAGTTCTTCAGGCAGCTGTTTCAGTTTGATTCTCCTGCTTATAATTTCAGTTTTTTTCTTTTTCATTATAAGATTAAAACTTATGATTTGGGTTGTGGATTATTTTTTTCAGAGGAATTGGCTGTCTTTATCTTTTATCCCTCCCTCTCTATTGACTCTTGCATGGAGTTCCACATCTTGGGTATTTGCTATCCCATACGTCACTAGCTCATGGACTCTTGCCAATTACATGAAAGAAAACATAATTTATGTAAGAACTTACCTGATAAATTAATTTCTTTCATATTGGCAAGAGTCCATGAGGCCCACCCTTTTTTATGGTGGTTATGATTTTTTTGTATAAAGCACAATTATTCCAATTCCTTTGTTGATGCTTTTTACTCCTTTCTTTATCACCCCACTTCTTGGCTATTCATTAAACTGAATTGTGGGTGTGGTGAGGGGTGTATTTATAGACATTTTGAGGTTTGGGAAACTTTGCCCCTCCTGGTAGGATTGTATATCCCATACGTCACTAACTCATGGACTCTTGCCAATATGAAAGAAATGAATTTATCAGGTAAGTTCTTACATAAATTATGTTTTTTCGTTGGATTTTACCCACTGTCTCCCTTGGTGTCCAGTAAGCTGTGGAGTACAGTCAGCTGGGAGGTTGTAAAGTCCCAGCCTGCTCTTACTGCACCCGGAGGTGCTTTTCTAAATCTGTAAGTGCAATAATCTACCTTCTACCTGGTTTTCC
Organism: Bombina bombina; assembly: GCF_027579735.1. NCBI lineage: Eukaryota > Metazoa > Chordata > Amphibia > Anura > Bombinatoridae > Bombina > Bombina bombina. The sequence goes on along the minus strand of NC_069505.1, from coordinate 460,704,360 downwards.
CTGTCTATACAGTATTGGGCTATAGTTGTTTGTGCTTTATTTATATACAGATAAGAAGATTACTATCTGAAATGTTCCTGACCTGACATGATTGCTGGTCACAAACAGTGAGCTGGACTACTGCAAAGTTCCAGCCCGCTTGAATAGCACCACTGGGTGCATTAATCTTGTGAGTATATTTTCTACTATATCAATTCACATCATCTGTTTTGGTGGTACTAGGCCATTTTGGTGCCTCTGTTTATCTTTCTCCAGATTGCCAAGTACCAGGATTCGATCATCAGTGTACTGTCCTCACTAACTGATAGCTAGACAGCTAGTTAACAAACCAGACAGAAATAGCTTTGTGTTTATTCCAAACTGATTTTACTTCTGAATAGTTATTTTGTAAAACTGCAATACAATAAGAAAAGTTGAAATTATGTAGTTACACGTGGTGCTTGCAATACATACAATAATACATGTTTCTAACACAGAGAGCTTACATTTAAACCTTACAGCAATAGCAATTCAATTCAAATGCACAATGAACTATTAGCAAACAATAAAAAACTTACAGGCATATGTATATTTAGAGGCAAATATGAAGAGCTGATTTCCATGCTTCTTGATGCTAAGATGGCTGCTGAGAAACTGAAAGTAAAACTTTTTATTAAGAAACTTTATTAACACTTCCTGTTTTATTCTTGAGAGGAACCAAGCTGTAATTGCAACGTGAAACCACCAGATGTCATCAACATGAACATAATAAGCATATAATAGACAGAACACTCCCCGCCTGGTATAAACATATACCACTATTACATGATCTATAAATTATTATTAAATTCAACCAGATAACTCTTTACTTTGAAAAAGAACAATAAAATCTGACACATGTCTGAGATATACTTTAGCAGTCCCTTGTTTAATGATTTTGACCTCTACCATCACCACTAGGAATGGCTTTTACATTAAGACTCATTGTCCATCCATTGCGCTTTACTTGAGAGTGTTTCAACAATACAAGATCTCCTTGAACGTTTTGTTTCTCTTTCCATTTTCTATATTTCCATGTTTGGATACATTTGATAGTCACTGTTTCAGCTTGCAAGAAATCTAATTAATGGCATAACCCTTTGCAGCAATGCCAGGCTGTACATGACTCCTTTTGAGTGCTGCTGGAAAATGACTTGGCAATGTGAATTAGTGTTGCTATACCTCTCACAGGGGACTTCCACTTTGAGAATCTGAGAAATCTATGTGAGTCTAGCTGGCGTTCATACACTTCAGTTATTAAAGCTGTCACTTTAGGTCTGATCTCACTGTCAGAATCTGGTTCAATGAGGTCAAATACTTTAGCTTCAGATTGATCACTTGTATCTGCCTGATGTAAGAAATCTGGGCCTGAGAACCAGTTGGTATGTTTTAGGTGAGCTGCCTGAATTGGTCTAGTACCATGATCTGCTGGATTCTGACTGGTGTTAATATAATGCCACTGATCTGGATTAGTAGATTTTCTAATACGAATTATTCTGTTTGAGACATATACATGAAATCTCCTACAAGTATTGTGAATATAACCTAACACAATTTTGCTGTCAGTGTAATATTTAACTGCATAAAGTTCAATGTCCATTTCTTCAGTAATAAGTTCAGCTAGCTCAACTGACAAAACAGCTGCACATAATTCTAGATGTGGCACTGTATGGGTTGGTCTTGGAGCTAGTTTAGATTTGCCCATAATAAAGCCTACATGACATTGACCACTACTGTCTATGACTCTGAGATATGCCACAGCTGCTATCGCTACAGTAGAAGCATCAGAAAAAACACATACCTCCTTTCTCACTGTGGACGATAGTGACACCGGCACATAGGGTCTGGGAATACTGAGATCTTCAAGATGGATCAGGTCTTCTGTCCATGCTCTCCATTGAGCTTCTCTATCTGGTAAGAGTGGGGAATCCCAGTCACATTGGTCTGTTGAGAGTTCTCTGACTAAAGATTTACCTTGCATAGTGATTGGAGATGCAAACCCAAGTGGGTCAAGACTGTTTACTGTAGCCAGGATACCTCTCCGTGTGAAAGGTTTTACCTCTTTAGACACTTGAAAGGTGAAACTGTCGGTCTGTAAGTTCCAACTTACTCCTAAGCTCCTTTGGAGGAGTAGAGGATCAACACCTAGAACAAGGTCATTTAGATCTTTAGCTCTGTCATCTGCAGGAAATGCTTCCATTACTGGACTTCTGTTGGATGCCACTTTGTGTAGCTTGAGATTTGATCCTGCGAGCATGTCCTTAGCTCTCTGCAGGAGACTGACTGCTTCAGCTTCAGTAGGCACAGATGCGAGTCCATCATCTACATAGAAATTCCTCAAGATAAACTGTTCTACATCTTCGCCATACTTACTCTTTCCTTGCTTTGCTATTTGTCTTAGACCATAAATGGCTATGGCTGGGGAAGGGCTGTTCCCAAAGACATGTACCTTCATCCTGAACTCTGTAATTTCTTTGTTAAGGTCATTGTCACAAAACCAAAGAAATCTCAAATAGTTACGGTGATCTTCTCTAACCATGAAACAGTAAAACATTTGTTGTACATCAGTGGTAATTGCAACTTGCTCTTTGCAGAAACATAAAAGGACACCTAGTAGTGTATTATTTAAATCAGGCCCACTGAGGAGTGTGTCATTCAGTGAGATGCCTTCAAACTGAGCACTTGAATCAAAAACTACTCTGATCTGTCCTGGCTTCTGAGGGTGATAGACACCAAAAATTGGTAGGTACCAACACTCCTCACCTGGTTCCAATGGTGGGGCAGGTTCTGCTTGGTCATGGTCAAAGATCTTTTGCATAAAGTTAACAAAATGTTCTTTCATTTCAGGTTTTTTTCACAAAGGAACGCTGTAGAGCAAGTAGTCTTTTCTGGGCTTGCTCTAAGTTGTTTGGTAGTCTAAGACGAGGTGAGCGAAATGGTAGGGGTGCTACCCAGTAATTTGCTTCATCAATAAACATCTCTTTTTAAACTACATCAAGGAACATACCATCTTGAATAGACATAGCAGGTTTGTCATTGTTTGGAGTAGTAACAAACACATTATCATCTAAACTGCCCACATTGTGAGTTGCAGTTCCTAAATAACACAATGAGGGGGTGTATGACTGTTGTTTACAAGCATTAAAAGTCTCTTTTACCTGTATATAGCTAGTGCATGGACTGAACAGAGAAGTGCATCCACTAGGCAACACATTTGTCTTGAAAGAGTTCACATCTGCTGGTCTATGAGCTCCTCCTAAGCATACTTCCCCAACTATGACCCAACCTAAGTCTAAATGTTGTGCATAAGGGCTGTTGTGAGGCCCATTAATCTGCTCACGTACTTTGTGCACCTTCAGAATGTCTCTTCCTAACAAGAGAAGTATTTGTGCGTTAGGGTCAAGTGCTCGGATCTTGTCTGTTAAGGATTTCAGATGAGGAAAATTCTGTGTAATCTCAGGTGTTGGAATTTCTGACCTGTCATCCGGTATCATGTCACATTCAATGAGTGTGGGGAGTTTTATGTGTGTTTTCCCATCAATAGACTGAACAGTGAAGTTGGACACCCTACGCCCTGTTTTCTCTGTAATGCCTGAGCATGTTCTTAGAGTGTAGGAAAATGTTTCACCACTAATGTTAAACACATCAAAAAACTCTGATTTGGCTAAAGAACAATTACTTTGATCATCTAACACTGCATACATTTTTACAGAACAGTCAGGTTTGTTAGAGGGATATACAGTCACTAAACAAATCTTGGAACATGATCTGGGCCTTGTCCCTTTCCCGCATACCTCTGTACACTTGGATACAATAGTGGGTGGAGTAGCTTCCTCTTGCACCCCGCCTTGCTCTCCCTTTGGCAAAGGAGTCTCTACTGCCCAGGGAGCTGGACCTGGATGCAAAGCTGAAGTATGCTGGTCACTGTTGCATTCTCTGCATCTTATGTTATTTTTGCAGTCTTTGGCAAGGTGTCTGGTGGATGCACAACATCTAAAGCAGATAGAATTCTCTTTCAGGTAAGCTTTACGTTCATCAATGTGCTTGCTTCTGAACCCACGACACTTTGACAGTGGGTGTGGTTTATTATGAATTGGACATGGACTGTCTGATTCCATGGATTTCCTTGCAGGGCTGTTCACTTGTGGAGTTGCATTAGTAGCTGACACTTCTGTCTTTCTTACTGACACTGTTGGTCTGTTACTGTACCTTGTTCCTGTCTTCTCTGTATTTACTGGAACTTGGTTGCTACATGTTGAGAATATGAAGCTTGGATCATTTCTGGTCTTTGCTTGGTTGACAATAAATCTGGTGAAGAAACTGAATGGTGGAAAGGAAACATGGTTGTCTTCTTTGTACTTGGAACCTTAAAAAATCCACTTTTCTTGCAGGTTATATGGCAGTTTTTCAATAATTGGTTTGATGCCATGAGCTGTGTCTAGGTATGCCAGTCCTGGCAAAAAGCCTCCTGTCTTAGCTGCATTCACCTCCAACATGTCACCAAGTTCTCTTAACTTTATGTTGTCTTTGAGATTTTGGGGAAGTTTTCCAGCTTCTTTAACAGTGCATTCTCAATAGCTTCAGGGCTGCCATAACATTCTTCTAGTCTCTGCCATACCATTTTAACTCCATCAGTTGGGTTATGAACATGCACTGACCTGATTCTCTTAGCCTGTTGAGATGACTCTGGACCAAGCCACTTAGTCAAAAGATCTAGCTCTTCTCTGGCTGTAAGATTAAGATCTCTGGTGACACATTGGAATGAAGTCTTCCATGCCCAGTAGTTCTCTGGTTGATCATCAAATGTTAGTAGCCCTGTACTCACTAACTCTTGACGAATCAGGTGCTTTGCTAGGTCAGTAGTCTCTGAAGTTCCTAATGTACTATTTCTGAGAGGGGATATGTGAGAGTCCATATAATGTGATGGATGTTGTGGATCAGCGTAGCCTCTGCTTTCTTGAAAGCGCACCCTTGGTGTTGAGACATTTGCAGTGTCAGTCTGGGAAGGAGGGTGCAAGTCAGGAATACTTGGAGTGGACTGTAAATATGTTGAGTCAGGAAACTGTGGTATTATGATGGACATAGGTTGAATAGGAGCATGCTCTGTTTTATCTTGGTCCAGAGCATGGTTCTGTACATACTCATGAGTCCTTTGTACAGAATCATGGGTAGTTATTTCTGCAAAATCTTGAAGTGGTTCCTCTTCATGTTCAGCTGCTGCTTCATAGACTGCTGCTTCTGCAGATGCTGCAACTACTGCCCTTTGAATCTTTAGCACATGCATATTAGCTTCTAACTCTGCCTTGCGTTGCGCTGTTTCAGCTTCCATATCTGCTTTGCGCCTAGCTGCTTCTGCTTCCATATCTGCTTTGCACCTTGCTGCCTCTGCTTCCATATCTGCTTTGCGCCTAGCTGCCTCTGCTTCCTTATCTGCTTTGCACCTTGCTACCTCTGCTTCCATATCTGTTTTGCACCTTGCTGCCTCTGCTTCTAGTGCTGCTTTCTGCTTTATCATGTCTGCTTCTTTTTCAGCATAAGAAATTTGTGCCTGGGCTGCTTGCGCTTTAGCACAGGCTCTGAGTCCTGCAGAACTGGCTAATGATCTGCTGGAGCGCATTGAATATTTAGAGCCAGAGGCATAGGATCTGGTCTCTAAAGTTTGCTGCGTCATATCAACATTCTTATCTTGGTTCATAGTGATCAGGTTAAAGTAGTGCAATATTTTAAATGCAGTTCTTGTGTAAATTATTTTTGCTGCCTTTCACTTTAAATTACAGGTCTTGTATGTTTGCTTGTTATTTACTGTCTTTTACTGTAAAATGCAGCCTTTGTATCTTGCTTGTTATTTCTTCTCACTTTACAATGCAGCTCTGTATCTTCCCTTGATCTAGCATGCCTTTTTACTTTAAAATGCAGCTCTGTATCTTGCCTTGATATAGCATGCCTTTTTACTATACAATGCAGCTCTTGTGTCTTGCCTTGATATAGCATGCCTTTTTACTGTACTGTCCTCACCAACTGATAGCTAGACAGCTAGTTAACAAACCAGACAGAAATAGCTTTGTGTTTATTCCAAACTGATTTTACTTCTGAATATTTATTTTGTAAAACTGCAATACAATAAGAAAAGTTGAAATTACAATATGTAGTTACACGTGGTGCTTGCAATACATACAATAATACATGTTTCTAACACAGAGAGCTTACATTTAAACCTTACAGCAATAGCAATGCAATTCAAATGCACAATGAACTATTAGCAAACAATAAAAAACTTACAGGCATATGTATATTTAGAGGCAAATATGAAGAGCTGATTTCCATGCTTCTTGATGCTAAGATGGCTGCTGAGAAACTGAAAGTAAAACTTTTTATTAACAAACTTTATTAACACTTCCTGTTTTATTCTTGAGAGGAACCAAGCTGTAATTGCAACATGAAACCACCAGATGTCATCAACATGAACATAATAAGCATATAATAGACAGAACAGACAGAGAGCTGCCTGTTCCGGATTATATGGACTTTATGTTCAAGTTTATGTTAAAGTTTGTATATATTGTGTGATTTTATAGTGTGGAGTGAACTAGAAGCGCCCCCTATGGGAATTTGTGTGTGCTTGGGCACACACCTTTTTTCCTTTTATTTAAATTATGCCAGATTAACAAGCTCAAAGACAAACTTTGGCTACCAGCATGCATTTAATATGATTATTGGTATAAACCCTAAGGTTAGGCAGTAACGCCAAATACCATTATCCAGGGTTTTAGTGCAGACCCTCAAAAAAATAAATATTACAAATATATTAGAAGTATTCTCTGATCAGTCTGGTTCCTGATAAAAAAATACGAGGGGTTTCAGCACTCTAAATAGCTTTGCAAAAAATAAGCAATCAATTTATTGTTGCATAGAAAAAATGTTGCCAACAGGAAAATAGTTCAAAATATCGCTACACATAAACAAGGGATCCCTTGAAGTGAAATAAGTTGCTAAATAATAATGAGCATATTATTCTATACACATGCTAGTATATACAATATACATAAAAAACTAGATCGATCCGAGGTAAGAACGTCCTCTATTGCATGTGTTGAAAACCTCAAACCTTGTAACACAGTCTTATGTGCGGGCTTTACTTAAACACACTTCAAGCCTGCACATCACATCTGTTATTGATGGATAAGTTTGTCAGACACTGAGAGATTATTATAAAGTGTAGGAAAGTCTCAGCTGTTTACAAAGGAAAGCACGACACCTCCGTCTAGGATGCAACTCTGTGAAGTATTTCAGCAACTTTGTGATTCATGCTCCGTAAAAGGAAGCAGGCATACCCTCCTTTCGGTCAAGCTCACACAGGCTTCAAAACATGGGAGAGAACGCCAAGTGTCATGGATACCAGACCACCCAGGCTTCCCCCCACTCCCCTACTACACTCCCTTTTACACCAGATTTGGCCATTTCATGGCTTACAAGATCTTGCTGACTCTTGCTGTGTGTTGTTTCGCTGTGTTGTATCTTGTCAGCGAAGAGCTGATCTCTGACCGGCAAAACACTCCTAGGCTAGTCGGGCTCCTGGAACTGCCGGTCGGCCGCATCAAGGTAAAACACCCACTAGCTTTAACTCTGGTCGCTCCAGCGGCCCTTTGCCCCAAAGCTCCGCTCTTTTGGGGATCAGTAGCCCCTAGGGAGTACAAGAGGTGAAAGAATTACCAGAGGAGAGCTCCTTTGGGAACCGGGGTTTTTCGACACCCCTGCCCCCCTATCTTAACCACTTTTTGGACTGTGGCATCTGGGGACTGAGAGTTTTCAAATGACACCCTGGAAGTGTCGTCGCTCCCCCCGGAATCACCCCGAAACCACCACCTCTGTGTCCTGGGACTCTGTGGGACTGTGGCTGCTATGGGTGGCGCCAGCCTGTCTGAAGGGCCAGGAATGGCGGGAGATTTGAGTCAGATAAGACCCTTTGTGTGTATATAAGGCGAGTGTGTTTCACAATAAAATCAGTTCTTGATTCACCTGAATGCTAGTCTGTCTAGTTATTTTGGTGGGGATTGCTATAATCACTTTCTCTGCTACATAGCGGCCTGTTGTCAGGTTTAGGAAGGACCCTCTGGCAGAGCTACCCAGTTGGGGTAGCCGGAGTATGTCACAGGGTGGGATCCTGAGTACTGGTGCTGTCTGGTATCAGGGTGGGCTACTGGCTGTAATCACTTTGCAGCTGCACAGCTGCAGTTGGTAGGGAGGAAGCAGGACCCTTTTGGCAGAGCTACCCAGTCGTGGTAGTCGTGGGAACTGTCGCACCAAGTATCTGCGGCGTTTGCACACCACACACTGCGATTATAGTCAGGTCAGAGATTCATGCTTTCTTTTGTAAACAGCTGATGAGCCAAGGTGGATGAAAGTCTCCTATCTGGAAATGGCGACAGTTGAAAGGTGGAAAGCATTCGGATCACACAGCTTATGTTTGAATAGCAGGACTCTGGTTCATAACATCATCCCACTACTTGAAAGCTACCATTTAGCCAAGAGGCTCTGGATCCTTTACGAGAGCTAGCGGTGCTAAGCATTAGTGGTGGTCATCTTTTTTATACAGCAATCCAGCTCAAGGATATGTTTGTTTGTATTCAGGAAAGACTTTCCTACACTTTATAATAATCTCTCAGTGTCTGACAAACTTATCCATCAATAACAGATGTGGTGTGCAGGTTTGAAGTGTGTTTAAGTAAAGCCTGCACATAAGACTGTGTTACAAGGTTTGAAGTTTTCAACACATGCAATAGAGGACTGTAGTGGTTCACACCTTATTCACTCATAAGGTCTTAAAGCACAGTTATTTTGAAATATGATTTCCATGCACTGACCTTTAAATATTATATCAGTGAAATGGGTCTCATTCCTTATAAAGAAAGTACAATAATAAGAAATGGTATTGAGAGAGAAATATTGTTTTAATAATTTTTTATTATGCAGAAAAAATAGCTTACAGAAGCAATAACAATCAAATTCATTTAAATCCAAAATACACACAGAGTTAAAAGACTATCAGTTAAACTTGCTTTCAATAACAAATATTTACATACCACTCAAAATGACTTCTATGCAACCAGACACCTAATCTCTTAGATGCTCTAGAACAACCTAAACCTTGTTTACAAAGAGGTGTTTTTATAATATTTTCATATCAGATGCAGACATCTTATCTCCTCTTATAGCATAAACATTTTGTACATAGCCTTGAAAATTTGTTATACAAGTTTTAACATACGCACTTAAATTACTGCAATGAGCATCCATTTTAGAATCTACTATTTCAAGGCTGAATAAATCTCCATTTTAGTGTTAGTCTAAAATCTTTTGTTAGTTAGTTTATTAGTATTATTTTTTTATTTTATTTTATTGAGGAGCAGGTTCAAGTACACATCTATGAAAGAACTATACAATGACATAAGACATGAGACTGTACATTAATATCAGCCAGTTATACAACAAGGACTGGCGGCAAAGCTAATCACAAAACTTGTACAGTGTTGAGTAAAGTTAACAGCAAATTACGTTAATGTGCTTATTTTCACCTAAATCTAGAACTCTGCACCTCAAGGTTTTTCATATAAACTATAGTAAAGAATGTCTTATGCAGCTAAATAAAAAAAGGTAACATCATTAATAAGAACAGTTCCAAAGGTATCAGCTGGGAAGTGAGGGGTCAGGGTTAGTATAAGGAATAGGGTATGCAAGGGAACACAAAAAAGGGGTCTCAGATGCAGCAACTAGGAGTTTAAATCAGTCAGGGTATATCTGAACCCATGGGAACCAGGTCTCTTGGTAGAAGTCCACTTTGTCTAGAATTCTATGGGAATATAGTTCTATCTGTTTGATATAATGGACTGTAGTGAGAACTTGAGATATAAGGGGTGGGTCCTTGTGTTTCCACATTCTGGCAATCGTTAGTTTTGTAGCCATAAGGAGGTATATTACTAGGGCCTCTCTAGAGAGCGTCAAATTTGGGGCGTGCATGTGAAGCAGAGATATCTCTGGTTTGAATGGAAGGGCAATGTTTAATGAATTAAATATTCTGAAAAGCTTCTGCCAGAGCGGTTGGATCCTGGGGCAAGACCACCACACATGTAGGGAGGTCTCCAGTTGCCCACAGTCTCTCCAACATAAGGGAGATTGAGTGCCATATATCCTATGCAGGGTAGAGGGAGTCAGGTGCCATCAAACTAGAATTTTGTACTGTAGCTCCCAAAGAGTAGTGCAGTGTAGAAGTTTTTTAGTTATAGTGATACGTGTGTGCCATGTATCGGTGTCGGCTACGAAGCCTATCTCCCTTTCCCAGGCTCTGTGTTGGGCTATTTTATGAAGTGTGGTGGGTTCAATGAGGAGATTGTAGTAAAAACATAGGGCATGCATAAGGCCTTTTCCCTGGGTCTATTTAGTCTCCCATTTCGATGGTGTTCTTAAGTTTTTCCCCGGATATCCCCATGATTTCAACCATGTGCGGAGACGGAAAGCCTCAAAATATAGAGAGCAGGGGATTTTGAATTTTGCGCAAAACTGTGTATGCGTGAGCCATTGGCCTTGGTCATAGAGATTCATGGCCAACACGGGAGGGGGACTACGCCAAGACAAGAGATGAGAGTCTGGGAGACAATAGAGGGCACTACTCAGAGAGAGTATGGGGAGGGGTGTGGAGCCAGATCTGGGTTGTGTCTCATCTGACCCCAAAACTTGAGGGCATCCGAAATTATTGGGGATATGTTGGCTAGTTTTTCCCTATAGTGAGGGGGGATCCACAAGAGATCGGACAGGGTGAGTCCTAACGGAAGTACCGAAGTTTCTGCATCAAACCACAGATGTGATAGTTTAGCTGTGGTGTACTATAGTATAACGTTGGGGAGGGCCAGACCCCCATGAGTAAGTGGCCTCTGAAGTGTGGTTCTAGATGTTCTAGGTCTATTACTTCTCCATACATAAGCAGTGATAAGACTTTTTAGCTTGTTCAACAGTGGTCTAGGGATGTTATATGGAATGCATCGAAATCAGATAAGTAAGTTTGGGAATAAAAGACATCTTTATCGCGGCTATTCTCCCTGTCCATGAGACCTCCCTGAACTCCCATGAAGAGAGGAGGTTCTGAAATTCTGTTAGCCTGTCTTAGAAATTTTTCGTAATTGTGGTTTCTGGATCGGGGCTTAAGAAGGTGCCTAAGATCTTAATGGCGTGTGCATTCCAATTAAATTGGTACGTTTTTTGTGAGTTAGTTCCTGGAAACATTGATATGTAAGGCTTCCGTTTTATTAATGTTTAATTTGTAATAGCTTAGCTGACCAAAGCGTCTAAGTAGGTCAAATACTGCGGGTAGTGAGGAAGCTCGGGAAGTGCGAAATAAGGTGATATCATCCGCGTAGAGGGAAATACTATGGGATGAAGTTGCTAGTTGTGCTACAGAGATTTGGGGGTTCAGTCTAATCCCCTGTGCCAGGGGTTCTATTGCTAATGCGAAAAGAAGGGGTGACAGTGGGCAGTCTTGCCTAGTGCCATTGGTTATATGGAGGGAATCTGACCTAAATCCCCCACCCTTTACTCTAGCCGAGGGGGATGAGTATAGAGCCTGTACTGCCCGAATAAAAGCGCTTGGTATATTAAAGGCTTGCATCGTAATCCAAAAATACTCCCATCCTATCCTGTCAAAGGCCTTCTCGGCATCTAGAGACAGGGCAAGGAATGGGACTCCCTTACTTGCTATAATTGATAAAAAATTAAGGATCCATCTGGTTGCGTCTGGTCCTTCCCTTTGTGGGACAAATCCCACCTGATCTGAGTGGACCAGGAAGGTAATGACTCTTGACAGTCTGTTGGCGAGGATTTTAGCATATAGTTTTGTATTTAGGTTAAGGAGGGATATAGGGCGATAACTACCGCATAGTTCGGGGGGTTTCCCTGGTTTTAAAATTGTGGTGATTGTTGCTTCTAGAAATTCTCCAGCGAGGGAACCCTTCTTCATTATCTCTCCGAATAATTTACATAAAATCGGGGCTATTAGGGGTTGAAAGGCCTTATAAAAGTGGGCTGTATAGCCATCTGGTCCGGGGGATTTACCTAATTTCATATCCTTAATTACTGTTTGTACTTCTTTGAGTGTTATAGGTTCGGTTAGCACCGGGAAGCTATCTGGTGAGAGAAGGGGTAATTGTAGGGAGTTCAGAAAGAGTCTAATATCCGTTGGGTTAGACGGGGGACAATACAGCTCCTCTTCAATGTTATAGAGAGTGTGATAATAGGATTTGAAGGTGTCCCCAATCACCCTAGGTGAGCTAATTGGTTTGCCAGCTGAATTCTTGATGGTCATGATTCTGGCTTGTGCTGTGCGATGTCTAAGTTTGGTAGCCAATATTGAGGAGGCTTTGTTGCTATAGTGGTAAAAAATTATTTTGAATTATCCTAATGTGTGATGAGTTCTTTGGAGTTCTAACTCCTGGATTTGTTTAGAGATGACTGTGATGTCATGTACTGTAGGACTAGAATAAGAGGCACTAAGTGAACGTCTTAGTGTTCGAAGTTGTGCAGAGAGAGTAGCCAAAGAGGTCCCTCTTTGTTTACGGGCATCAGCGTCAAGAGTGATAAAGTGGCCTCTCAAGACAGCTTTCTTTGAGTGTAGCCCAAAGTACCTCAGTTGTAATCTGAGGGGCGTCATTAATAGTAAGAAATTCTATTTTCTCTTGGATTCTTATTTTAAGAGTGGGGTCTGTGACTAGGTGGTTGTTTATTAGTATTTTAATCCCACTGAACAATTATTAATCTTATATATTGCAGAAGAATTTAATTTAAACATATATTTGAATATTGTTATACAGTTATAAATTTTATATATTGTGGAAGACCTTTATTTAAACATATATTTGAATATTGCAGAATAAGCATATGAAAAATGATTTCCTTTATCTACAGGATATGACTAGATATAACAGATCCTTTATTTATAGGAAATGCATATGAAAGATTTAAAAGATATCTTTCATTTATAGTAAGTTATAAGTGTCTTTCTGAAAGAATGTATTTCTTACTGTTGGTATAGTTTTTAATCAAACATTTCATAGCAATTTTTTTTTTTTTTTTAATATTTTTTATTGAGGTTTAGCATGATAAACAAAAAACATAATACGCCTTTATGATAGAAGAAAAAGATACAAACAAAAGTGAGTATAACAATTCGGCAGTTATATAAAACAATGGTAGTAGGCTAATGACACCTCGATTTTTCAATAAAATAGCATAAATAACCAACCTATTGGTAACATAGATCTAGGCCCAATGAGCCACAAGTACACAAGATAACTAATGATCGGGTGTGTAGGTCGGTAGAAGCTCCCAAAGGAGAATACATATATAATAAGAAGGGGGTGGGGATATTCAGCGGATAAGCACCGCTATGCATATAGGGGAAAGCGTGGAGGGCGGAGCCATATATAAATATATAGATTTATTTGAGAGGTACCTTGGCTATATCTCTCAGTCGTGCCAGCGAATTAAGATAGATGTGTCATGGGATTGTGTTATCTAACTGTTTGTTATGGGCTATGCATAATCATGTTGGGGGTATACAAAAGGTTATTTTAATATTAAGTAAGTGAGTTAAGCAATCTATTGGGAATCCGGCAACATATATTGTGCTAGCTTCATAACTTAAATGGGAAAGAAAGCTATATCCAGATGAGTTGCTTATAATTAAAGGGGGATAGTTATGACCTCCGGCATGCCTTTCCTGTATGCGGCCTATAAGCTAGGTGAGGGGAATGCGCAAACATAAATATAGTATATTTATAAATCCAAAATTTTAAAGGCATAGTATGCACGCCAAGAGGTGCCATCATGTCAGAAGCATGCTGAACAATATATTATAAACCGGCATTTTGATGCATTAAGCTAACCTAGATGACCAAGTTATCTTGCCCAAATAGTGACCTTAGGCAATATACCCGTCCTCTATGCTCATGAGGTATGTACTTATTCTGCATACAAGATCATAATATGCTAATACTTAACTGATAGATAATAATTCAGCCCCCTTGTATAGACTAGTAAGAGTACATAAAACATGTGTCCTTGCAGCCCATCTAGCCTAGTAAATATGCTAAATATTTGAAGCTTATCCGAAACTTAGAATAAATAAGAGAACCATGACAACTGTGTGAAGCTCGGTTAACTATGCGTAGAAGTTTAACAAATACATAACTTAATTAATAATTAACAACACTGTAAACAGGCATGTACTAAGTAACATCAGTGTTATCCACATGAACCTTCCTTTAAAGGTGTGAGCAAATTAACATAATGATACAGCTATAGCATAGACAGGATAACATTGATAAGGTTTTGGCCCTAGATAAGGAAGTTCAAACATATTTTGGAATAATTATATGTGCCTTAAACAGATAGGTATAGATGAATTCCTCAAATAGCTTAATTCAGGGTAATAGCAGCCCATGGGTGCAGTGTTGGCCCAAAATGCAACAGATCATATACACTTTAAAGCAAAAATGTAATATATGGTATGTGACAAGTAGATGTAGAGACAGTAAAGGTAAGAGCAAACAAAGTGCAGGTCTCATTAGTCACTAGTACTCAGGATAATTGCAAGGATAGCAATGTAAACTGTAACTATTCTCTATCTATTGTTTGCAAAGTCACTACATGATATATAAACTAAACATGTGAAATATAGGTATTATCATGTCTGGTAAAGCAAAATTCTAATAAACTGCTGAAGCAAACTATGGTAAGTGGATGATAGGCTACACATTACTAAAGAGAGGGCTCAGAGCAAAGTTTAACGCCCAACTAGGCTAGCCATATTTTTCTAACTAGCAGCTGTTGTTACTAACATTGAATCTAGATTCCATTAGCGTCTAGGTAGGTGCAAATAAAACGGTACATAGGCTCAACAAGGCTTCCTTACAAATAATAAAAGGTAGAGTAAATACAAAATTCAGAGAGCGCTAATATTAAGCCTAATCAGCTTTATCCTCAGGCGGTGAATATAGTGGGAACATTAGATCAGAACCTTAAGGCATACTTCTAACAGTAAAACAAAATAGTAAAATCCAAAGCCTGTAACGTGTGAATGGTAAACATGTATGCTGCGTCCATAGAGTTATATCATTAAACCTGTCGCAGCAGCATAAGTAGAAACAAGATATAAGCTATTAGAGTGTGAGCTGACATGCCCACAAATACACATATCACTATAATATTAACAAAGAAAGACATCAGAGCTCATTTGTTGTGATAACATAACTATGATGAGCTAGAGAGCAAAACAAATGCTATACTGCAGATGCGTTAATCCCGGCCCTAAGGCCGACATTGAACAATGGCAAACACAAATCATCAGGTAATCAAGGACTCTATCAAAGTTTGATGGTCAGTTCTGCAAACATGGTCCTTAAATGGCCAGTGTCGGTAGAAACATGGAGAGTCTTCAACCGATGCCAGATATGAAACTAGGCAGTGTAGGGAGTATCATCACAGGCCAGTCTGCTTCAATTGCGCTTAGTAAGTCCCAGCTATTCTGAGCTGGTTTCCCTGTAAATACAGACCTTCGTGTTTTCTTGCATTTGGCCCCAGTATCTGTAAGACAAGCATTCCCCTTAACTCCCTGTCGCTCAGGTCGTTTACCGTTAGTGCGCTCCCATGCTAAGATGTTTGCTGGATTATTCTTCTTTGTCTGTGAATGGCTCCGGTCTTGCTCCCGGAACACAACCGCCATCTTGCTAGTTCTGGCAATGTTTGCAGTGTGCAGATGCGTGCCTGGGACACATGGAAGAGATGACAAATCAGCCACTAAACCGTCATTATCCAGCAGCTGCCCATGCAGACTGTCAGGCGGTTCTGTAGGGACTTGAATACACATCCCAGTAGTTACACCTCCCTGTTTAACAGACAGTTCCTCTGTAGTGTACACATCCATGCTCTGTAAGGGAAGGTGATCAGCAGGGCTTGATGGATCCGTGATCGGTATCTGACTAGGTAGGAGTTTATACAGCTTGCCAAAGACAATCTCCAAGTCCCGTTTTAGGTCTCTAAAATGATCAGCCAAGAGTTGGGTCACCTCAGACTCCCATCTATTCAAACCCTCCATTATGCTGTGCGGGTAATTGAGATCACTTATTGTGTAAACTTTAAGTCCAGCTGGTATGAGTAGTAACAGGCTGACTATAACTATGGTGTTACAGCCATATTATAAGTGCATCCAAGTTATCAGTCGACAGCGTTGTCACAAGATAGTCAGTAGAAAAGAGCATTTGTATGCCAAAATGGCGATTCGCGCCTCTGCTGTAAGCTATGCAGCATAGATTTCAGGGTCTTTTCCTTCCGTATTAACGCTCCATATGTATGCCGTTACTTATTAGGCATCAGCATTATCTGGGCTATCTGCTGGGATTGTAAAATAACATGGTTTTCAGGTAAATAATGCCATTTTCCACGAAAAGTATTCAGGAGCTCTTGCTATGTGCGACTGATCTCTTTAGCAGTTGGCTCCGCCCCCATTTCATAGCAATTTTAATATACAAACTTGCACAATCTTAGCTGAAACATTTACATAGCTGCTTTTATTCAGACAAGCATACTATGAACACATTTTTATTGCAAAGTTATGCACTGTTAGCTAAAATCACTTGTACAAAATATAAGTGTGGCACAGGGTTAATCAAATCCTGCAACAGGAAATTCTTACCTTGGATCGTGTGCATTTCAATACCCTTTCATGCATCTAGGATTAATGTATGGAGCTATTCTAGCCATGATTAATCTAGTCTTTTATGTATATTGTATATACTAGCATGTGTATAGAATAATATGCTCATTATTATTTAGCAACTTATTTCACTTCAAGGGATCTCTTGTTAATGTGTAGCGATATTTTGAACTATTTTCCTGTTGGCAACATTTTTCCTATGCAACAATAAATTGATTGCTTGTTTTCTCTGCAAAATTAGTGGCTCTGGCGATTTTTCTTTAAAGGGACAGTATACACTCATTTTCATATAACTGCATGTAATAGACACTACTATAAAGAATAAGATGCACAGATACTGATATAAAAATCCAGTATAAAACTGTTTAAAAACTTACTTAGAAGCTCTCAGTTTAGCTCTGTTGAAAAGGTAGTTGGAAAGCCTACTGCAAGTGGGAAATAAGACCCTCCCCACTCCCCCTTCTTTTGCATATGAAAAGGCCCTTTACACAAACAGGAGCAAGCTGGAGTAGGTATCTGACGGTATTCTCATAAAACTTTGGGGCTTGGTTAGGAGTCTGAAAATCAGAGCAATTTTATTTAAAAATAAGCAAAACTGTAAGCTGTGGATAAACTACCTATAATATAGATCTGTGCCCGATGGTTTATCTTCTTCATTATGCTTTGTATTCAATATATAAGAAGAAATGTCTGTTATAATAGCTTATATTTTTAAACAGCTTAAGTTTGATGTTTATGATGAATGGTCAGATTACCTTTCTCCTATATCTGATGAGACTTTCTGCGCTGTTTGAACAGAGTTCATTACTAAATGCGAGATGTCATTGGCAATATGTACAAATGTATGGTTTCATGTATTATTTGATGATATATTGTACTCACAATATTTGTATGTTCTTTTTTTCATTTCGCTAATAAAGCTTATTTGAAAAAAAAAAAAAACTTTAAAAAAAAAAGCAAAAAAAAAAGCAAAACTATACATTTTTAAAAAACAACAACTTTATGGGCTATATAAATAGATCATCTACAAAACATTTATGCAAAGAAAAAAATGAGTGTATAATGTCCCTTTAAGTGTGTTCTCTGGGTATATACTGGAAATAGCAAAAAATATTTTTTCAAAGCTATTTAGAGTGCTGAAACCCCTTGTATTTCTTATCAGGAACCAGACTGATCAGATAATCTTTCTAATATATTTGTAATAGACAGAATTTTGTAACAGATTTCAGTTAGAGTTAGGGAGATGGAAGACGAACAAGTCATCTGTTAATTGACATCGGAGTTCTGATTCCCATTTGGACACATATGAAGGTTTTTTTGGTGGGGAAGGATCCTCTGAGTAATTTATAAATGATAGAGAGGTGAGATTTTCTCATGTTAGGGTGAGTGCATAAGTGCTCAAATGGTGTAAGGGATCGTAAGATTTTTGGTTTATGAGGGCTGTTGTTTATGGCATGTCGGACCTGAAGATATGAATACCATTTATGAAAGGGGGGCCCCAATGTATCTTTTAGTTCTGTTAAATCCATGATATGGGGGCATATTTATCAAGCTCCGAAAGCAGTTATGAAGCAGCGTTCACAAAGACCGCTGCTCCATAACCTGTCCGCCTGCTCAGAGCAGGCGGACAGACATCGCCGGATATCAACCCGATCGAGTATGATCGGGTTGATTGACACCCCCCTGCTGGTGGCCCATTGGCAGGGGGCAGCGTTGCACCAGCAGCTCTTGTGAGCTGCTGGTGCAATGCTGAATACGGCGAGCGTATTGCTCAACGTATTCAGCGAGGTCTGGCGAACCTGATCTGCACTGTCGGATCAGGTCCGCCAGACCTTGATAAATAGGGGCCATGGTCTTAATTAGTTAGTAAGTATATGGGGAGGTTCGAATGTTCCTTGATTGGTATGCTATGTTTGAAAGGAAACTGTTGGAAAAAAACATAATTTATGTAAGAACTTACCTGATGAATTCATTTCTTTCATATTGGCAAGAGTCCATCAGCTAGTGACGTATGCAATCCTACCAGGAGGGGCAAAGTTTCCCAAACCTCAAAATGCCTATAAATACACCCCTCACCACACCCACAATTCAGTTTAACGAATAGCCATGTAGTGGGGTGAAAAAATAAGGAGTAAAAAAGCATTCAAAAAGAGGAACTGGAAAAATAATTGTGCTTTAATACAAAAATCATAACCACCATAAAAAGGGTGGGCCTCATGGACTCTTGCCAATATGAAATAAATTAATTTATCAGGTAAGTTCTTACATGAATTATGTTTTCTTTTATGTAATTGGCAAGAGTCAATGAGCTAGTGACGTATGGGATAGTAATACCCAAGATGTGGAACTCCACAGAAGAGTCACTAGAGAGGGAGGGATAAAATAAAAACAGCCATTTCCACTGAGAAATTAAATCCACACAATAATTACGTTTTTCTCAAAAAACTTAAATCAAAAGCAGTAGAATCAAACTGAAACAGCTACCTGAGGAACTTTTCTAGCAAAGACTGCTTCAGAAGAAGCAAATACATCAAAATGGTAAAAACAATTAAAGTATGCAAAGAAGACCAAATTACTGATTTTCAAATTTGATCAACCTAATGGCGACTGAACTTAGTAGAATGAGCTGCAAATCTCTGAGGTGGAGCCTGCCCTGCCTCAAAATAAGCTTTGAAAAACAAAAGCTTTAATCAGGATGCCAAAGAAATGGCAGAGGCTTCCTAACCTTTTCTGGAATCAGAAAAATAGCAAATAGGCTAGAAGTCTTCTCAAATCCTAGTAACCTTGATATAGAATTATAAAGCTCTTACCACATCCAAAGGATGTAAAGAACTCTTAAAGAATTCTTTAGGATTAGGACACAAAGAAGGGACAACAATTTCTCTACTAATGTTGTTCAAATTCATAATCTTAGGAAAAAAAGAAGTCCACAAAACAACTTATCTAGATGAAAAAACAGATAAGGAGACACACAAGAGAGAGCAGATAAATCAGAAACTCTTCTAGCAGAAGAGATAGTCAAAAGATACAACACTTTCCAAGAAAGTAGATAATCTTCAAAGAAAATATAGGTTCAAAAGAAAAGAGCCTCCAAAATCTTTAAACCAAAAAAGACTCCAAAAAGGAGAAATTAATAAATGAACAGGCTTGATACCAACCAAAGCCTGAACAAAACAGTGAATATCAGGAAGTTAAAATTTGCAGACAAACTTATCCAAACCATCCTGAAAAACTATAAAACCCTAGGAATTCTAAAAGAATGCCAAGAGAATTTGAGAAGAACACTATAAAATATAGGTTTTCCAAACCTGATAATACATGTTCCTTGAAACAGACTTATCAGCCTGCAACATAGCGATAAAAACTCAGTCAGAGAAACTTCTATGACTAAACACTAATCAATTTCCATACCCCCAAATTAGTAATTTGAGATCCCGATGGAAAAATAGCCCCTAAAACAAGAGGGCTGGCCAAAGAGAAGCGGCCAAGGATGGCAGGCAACTGGACATCCGAACAAGATCCACATACCAAACCTGTGAGGCCATGCTGATGCTATCAAAAACACATGACACTGTTCCAATATGATCTTGAAAATCACCTTTGGAAGAAAAAAACAAAGGCGGAAAGATGTAGTCAAGTTGCAAAACCAAGACACTGCTAATGCATCCACCATCTCCACCTTAGGATCCCTGGACCTGAAAAGGTACCTAGGAAATTGAGAAAAACACATCTGTATAGAGACACCACTCTCCCGGATGTAAATACTGACGGCTGAGATAATCCACCTCCCAAATGTCTAAAATTGTAGAAAATAGACAGGAGATGAATTCCATCTAAGAACGTATTCAAAATACTTCTTAATTGCTAAGGAACTACGAGTCCCTATTGTTGATTGACATATACCACAGTTGTGATATTGAATGTCTGAAAGCAAAAATTTAAAAAGTTCTCTTATAAAAGAAGCCAAGCTTAAAAGAGCTCTGAAAAATAGCACAGAGTTCCAAAATATTTATTGGAAACCTCGCCTCTTGAAGCTTCCAAACCCCTTGTGCTGTCAAAAGACCCTCAGACAGCTCCCCAACCTGTAAGACTTGCATCCATTAAGAATACAGTCCAGGAAGGACGAACAAAAGGAGGCCCCCTGAATAAAATGATGATAGACTAATCACTAAAACAGAGAGAGTAGAGTGTTAGGATTTAAAAATATCAACTGTGATATTTAAAAACAAACCCTGTATCATTGTTTCAGTATGCAAATCAAAAAGAGATCTCAGATGAAAAACAAGCAAAGGGAACCACGCCCGATGCTGCAGTTATGAGACCTAAAAACTTCCATGCACATAGCCACTGAAAGAAATGTTCTAGACTGTAAGTTAGATAAGCTAACTGCACTTACAATTGACTTTTGTCCGATAAAGACAAAGACATGAACACAGAATCTATCTAGAAACCCAAAAAGAAGTGCTTGTCTGAGGAATCACAAAACTCTTAGGTAAATTAAATCTGTAACGGAAGCTTCAGTTACTTTTGTACTCGGAGAGGAATGCAGGCTAGCCTCCTCCCCACCGACTATGGACCCTGGAACTTGAGGGGATTCTATGATTTGGGAGGCGGGTGTCCAGGGTACATTCGGGGTACTTTTACCCTGGATTCAGGTTTACCCCGTTTCAACGAATTCCCAGAGACTCTAAGAACTGAAGGGCCTTGAAGATTCCTGTGTTTTGTTGGCGTATAAGGTGACAGTCCAATCCAGCATTGTCTGCTGCAACCGCCCCTAGATTCAGAATGTTTGAGCTTTTGCAACCTCCTGCTGTTATGTGTCTGCATATCTAGTCTTTTTTGTAAAGTGTCATTGTGTGAATCATCTTTTGTTCTTTTGTAAGTCAGGATGTGATTAGAATCTTGTTAAACTAACCATTGTCTGATGTTTGTCTCATTGTATAATATTTGTTTCTATTTGATTATGTGGTGACTACCCCATTTTGTTGTAAATGTATAAAAGCTGTGTTTTCTGTGCAATAAAGCAGTTCCTATTTTGACCCTCAAGCATTCAGTCTTGGCTAATGTTCTTGGGGGTAGCTATAACAACTAACAGCGGCCGTTATTTTAATAGCGGCAGGTATCCAGTGGAGGTTCATGGGTTGGCGTTTGGTGGGAGGAAGCTGACTTTAGCGGGTATACCCAGTCTGGGGTACCGAGACCCGCTACAATTGGCTGGCAGCGGTGGGATCTGCTTCCTCCTTACAGAGCAGTTCCAAACTACCAGTGGGACCTCAATGGAAATGGAGGCTGAATTCCAGTTGAGATTGCAGGCAGTGCTGGCCCAGTTTGATGGCCCTGTCTTGGCAGAGGGCAAACTGGCCTGGAAGGCTATAGTTCGACGGAAACTCTGGTACGAGGCTCTCCAGTTTGAACAAGACTACCAGGGAAAGTCCCTTCCTACTCCAGAGCAGCAATACTGGCTCCAGATGGATCTACGAATGCCATTCCTGGGAGGAATGGATGGCCGAATTCGACGGATTGGTCCAGACAGAGATGGAGGTGGATGAAGGGTACCGGGCACTGCGGTGGTATGTGGCCCAGGTGTGTCCGGAGATGGAGATGGATGATCCTACAGAGGGCTATGACTACGGTGGCCCAGGACTGCTATTTGAAAGTCTCACACAGGACCCCCACTGCGGGAGTACGGCAGAGTGGCGTCAGGAGGACTTACTGGAACACAGAGAGCTGAGGCTGAACCTTACAGAAGTACCCGGACTGAGCGACGATCTTTATTACCTAGCTGCCCACGAGTGGGAGCTAGAAAAGGCATATAAAAGGCTGTTAGATCTCGTTCAGCAGCATGCCTCAGAGCCTGAAGAGGGCTATGGTGCAGCGATCAGGGATTTATTGGACTTTTCCTCAGAGGAGTGGCAACCAGTAATGAGCTACCATGAGCTGCTAGACCATGATCAGCAGCCTAGCCCTGAGCTTGCCACACTAGTAGAAGTGCTGGCAACAGGGCAGGGCACCAATGGCCTCTGTCCATCACCTGTGATATCTCTGGAGTCCCAGGGAGAGGAGGTAGTCGATTTCTCTACACAGCTACAGGCTCCAGAGATTGATAATTTAATAGACTTTTCCTCTGAGGAGGGACAGACCGGTGAGCCTCCAGCAGAAGAGATGGCCACAGGGCAGAGCACCCCTGGCCTCTGCCCAGCACCTGCAGCAGCTCCGGGAAGCCAGGGAGAGGAGGTAGCCGACCTATCTCCCCAGCAGCAGAGCGGTTTCCAGGGAGAGGAGGTAACTAACCTCTCTCCACAGTGGCAGAGCGGTTTTCAGGGAGAGGAGGTAGCCGACCTCTCTCCACAGCAGCAGAACCAGTTCCAGGGAGAGGAGGTAGCCTTCCTCTCTCCACAGCAGCAGAGCCAGTTCCAGGGAGAGGAGGTAGCTGACCTCTCTGCCCAGCGGCAGAACCAGTTCCAGGGAGAGGAGGTAGCCTTCCTCTCTCCACAGCGGCAGAGCCAGTTCCAGGGAGAGGAGGTAGCCGACTTCTCTCCCCAGCAGCAGAACCAGTTCCAGGGAGAGGAGGTACCTAGCCTCTCTCCCCAGCAACAAAGCAGGGACCAGGGAGAGGAGGCAGCCAACCTCTCTCCCCAGCAGCTTAGCGTGTTCCAGAAAAAGATCAGCATTCTCACTCCCCAGTGGCAGTGGCCAAAAACAAAAATGGAAGAAAGGTTTGGGCTGGGCCATCCGACTAACACAGGTACAAACCAGTGGGTGGTCTGGTACCTGGTTAGTCTACCCCAGGGGGGGAAGAAATGTAACGGAAGCTTCCGTTACTTTTGTACTTGGAGAGGAATGCAGGCTAGCCTCCTCCCCACCAACTATGGACCCTGGAACTTGAGGGGATTCTATGATTTGGGAGGCGGGTGTCCAGGGTACATTCGGGGTACTTTTATCCTGGATTCAGGTTTACCCCGTTTCCACGAATTCCCAGAGACTCTAAGAACTGAAGGGCCTTGAAGATTCCTGTGTTTTGTTGGCGTATAAGGTGACAGTCCAATCCAGCATTGTCTGCTGCAACCCCCCCCCCTAGATTCAGAATGTTTGAGCTTATTGCAACCTCCTGCTGTTATGTGTCTGCATATCTAGTCTTTTTTGTAAAGTGTCATTGTGTGTATCATCTACTGTTCTTTTGTAAGTCAGGACGTGATTAGAATCTTGTTTAACTAACCATTGTCTGATGTTTGTCTCATTGTATAATATTTGTTTCTATTTGATTATGTGGCGACTACCCCATTTTGTTGTAAATGTATAAAAGCTGTGTTTTCTGTGCAATAAAGCAGTTCCTATTTTGACCCTCAAGCATTCAGTCTTGGCTAATGTTCTTGGGGGTAGCTATAACAACTAGCAGCGGCCGTTATTCTAATAGCGGCAGGTATCCAGTGGAGGTTCATGGGTTGGCGTTTGGTGGGAGGAAGCTGACTTTAGCGGGTATACCCATTCTGGGGTACCGAGACCCGCTACAAAATCCTCTAACCATGTCTTGAAGAAACAAAACTTAGTTGATTCATGAGGGATTCCACAAAAAGAAAAGTCCATATATTTAAATACTGCTCTTTCATATGTATGTATGTATTGGGTACTTGTAAAGCGCGTCTAATCACCCGTAAGGGACTCAAGACGCTGCTCAATTAATCGACCACGGAAGGATGAAAGGCTGAATGGGCCTCGCCAGGAATCGAACCTGCAACCCTCAGGTTACTACAGAGCTCAGTCACAGTGCATTAGCATGCTGAGCTATCAGTCTGACTTTCATAAAGGAAAAGTTTAAGCTAATACCAAGATACCATCCAGATAAGGAAGGACGACAATACCCTACTGTCTGAAGACAGAAAGAAGGGCACCAATAACCTTTGAAAAGATGCATAAAGCTGTCACTAAACCAAATGGAAAAGCGACAAATTGGTAAAACTTAAAAAGAAAATCTCAGAATCCACAAGTGGACTGAATAAAATAAAATATGAGGATAAACATCCTAAAAAATGGAGTGGACATGAAATGGCCTTAACAAAGATGCATAATAGTCCTTATAATCGCCAACTTAAAAGTGGAGACTAACAAAACAATATAAAAGTCTTCAGATCCAAGAATGGACTGAATAAACCTTTCTTCTTAGAGACAAAGAATAGAATTGAAATAGAAACCCAAATCCTGTTCCTGCAAAAAGAACTGGCATAATCACTACTGAGAAAGAAATATTCTTCCCATAGGAGGTCTCATTTTAGAAATCTATTCAAACCCTAAGAATAATATAGAATTTGGAGTGAGTTCATCCAAAAACAATTTAATCTGCCCCCCTACCAGAAGGACTGGTTTGAGAACCGCACCTTCATGCAGTCTAATAACTAGTAATTATATAGAGCTTTTCTCCCAGGATAAAAAAAAACGCTTCTTCAGTGCTTACACTCGGAGTTAACCAAATTAGCAGCTGATAAAAACAGTAGTTATTATTA
This sequence comes from Bombina bombina, assembly GCF_027579735.1. Taxonomy (NCBI): domain Eukaryota; kingdom Metazoa; phylum Chordata; class Amphibia; order Anura; family Bombinatoridae; genus Bombina; species Bombina bombina. Next base: position 460,679,088 of record NC_069505.1, on the reverse strand, counting down.
CCCAAATAAATGGTATACAATAAATTGACCTTAAAGGCCAAAGAGCTGTATAACCCTGCCGGGAAATGAATCTATGATCCTTGGATCTAGAACAAGCATTTGTAGTCAGGACATTCACCAACTGATCTACATCACCGGACTAAAAGTAGGGCAGAAAAAACTCTAAGACTCCAGAAATAGTGGAGATAATAGAAATCAAACAAATTATTATCTTAACAAGAGAGAGATAATAAAATATATTTGAAATCATAATAATAGATATAGTAAACATAATTAAATGAATACATCTAAAGTAAATAAACAGAGTTATATACTTAAGAATCTGAAACTGCTTATGCTAACTGTTCAACAAAGGATGAGAGAACAGTAATGTCAGCCACAGATAAAGCTGAGCTACGTGAATATGCTCTACTAAGGTTATATTAAAATTCTAAAGAATCCTGAAAACAAGTACCAATTTCCATAGAAATAGTAGTACAGTCCCAAGAGGGAATCAGAATAACCATTCTCTAGAATATAATACAGATAGTATATTGATTAGGAAAAAAACTCAAAAGCAAAAATGTTAAAATCCATATTTGAAAAGGATTATTAAAGGGACAGTCAACACCAGAATTTTTTTTGTTTAAAAAGATAGATAATCCCTTTATTACCCATTCCCCAGTTTTGCAAAACCAACACTGTTATATTAATACACTTTTTACTTCTGTGACTAACTTGTATCTAAGCATCTTCTGAACGCCCCTAATCACATGACTTTTAGTTATTATCTATTGACTTGCATTTTAGCCAATTAGTGCAGTGTCTGCCACTAGCCACGGGCGTGATCACAATGCTATCTATATGGCCTATATGAGCTTGTTCTCCCCTGCTGTGAAAAGTAAATAAAAAAGAGGCGGCTTTCAAGGGCTTAGAAATTATCATATGAGCCTTCCTAGGTTTACTTTCAACTAGAATACCAAGAGAACAAAGCAAAATTGTTGATAAAAGTAAATTGGAAAGTTGTTTATAATTACATGCCCTGTTTGAAAAATGAAAGTTTTTTTTGGACTTGACTGTCCCTTTAACATACGGCTAGATTACGAGTTTTGCGGTATGAGTAAAAAAGCAGAGTTAAGGCTCATAACGCTGCTTTTTCACTCCCGCTGGTATTACGAGCCTTGCAGGTTTAGGGGCACCGCACACTTTTTTGGTCGTACCGCAAATTAACTTACACAATTTGCGTAAAGTCTTTTTTCAATCAGACTTCCATAGCGCCGATATTACAAGCTTTTTCTGGGAGGCCAAAAAGTGAGCGGAACAGCCTATCCCGCAAGATTCGTAACACAATCTAAAGTCAGTAGTTATGAGTTTTATGCTACAAAGCTGTAGCATAAAACTCATAACTAAAGTGCTAAAAAGTACACTAACACCCATAATCTACCTATTAACCCCTAAACCGAGGCCTTCCCACATCGCAAACACTAAAATAAAATTATTAACCCCTAATCTGTCACTCTGGAGATCGCCGCCACTAGAATAAACATGTTAACCCCTAAACCGCCGCACTCCCGCCTCGCAAACACTAGTTAAATATTATTAACCCCTAATCTGCCGCCCCTAACATAGCCGCCACCTACCTACATTTATTAACCCCTAATCTGCCGCCCCCAACGTCGCAGCCACTATACTAAATGTATTAACCCCTAAACCTAAGTTTAACCCTAACCCTAACACCCCCTAACTTAAATATAATTAAAATAAATCTAAATAAAAATTACTATCATTACCTAAATAATTCATATTTAAAACTAAATTACTTACCTGTAAAATAAACCCTAAGCTAGCTACAATATAACTAATTGTTACATTGTAGCTATCTTAGGGCTTATTTTTATTTCACAGGCAAGTTTGTATTTATTTTAACTAGGTAGAATAGTTACTAAACAGTTATTAACTATTTACTAACTACCTAGCTAAAATAAATACAAATTTACCTGTAAAATAAAACCTAACATGAGTTACACTAACACCTAACCTTACACTACAATTAAATAAATTACCTAAATTAAATGCAATTACCTAAATTACAAAAACAAACAAACAAACACTAAATTAAAAAAGAAATTATCAGATATTTAAACAAATTACACCTAATCTAATAGCCCTATCAAAATAAAAAAGCCCCCCCCCATAAAAAAAACCCTAGTCTAAACTAAACTACCAATAGCCCTTAAAAGGGCCTTTTGCGGGGCATTGCCCCAAAGAAATCAGCTCTTTTACCTGTAAAAAAAAAATGCAAACCCCCCCAACAGTAAAACCCACCACCCACACAACCAACACCCCAAATAAAATCCTAACTAAAAAAACCTAAGCTCCCCATTGCCCTGAAAAGGGCATTTCTATGGGCATTGCCCTTAAAAGAGCATTTAGCTCTTTTTCAGCCCAAAAGCCCTAATCTAAAACTAAAACCCACCCAATAAACCCTTAAAAAAACCTAACACTAACCCCCGAAGATCCACTTACAGTTTTGAAGACCGGACATCCATCCTCAATGAAGCCGGGAGAAGTCCTCAGCGAAGCCGGGAGAAGTCTTCATCCAAGCCGGCAGAAGTGGTCCTCCAGACGGGCAGAAGTCTTCATCCAGATGGCATCTTCTATCTTCATCCATCCTGCGCCGAGCGGGTCCATCTTCAAGACATCCGGTGCGGAGCATCCTCTTCTTCCGACGACTAACGACGAATGAAGGTTCCTTTAAATGACGTCATCCAAGATGGCGTCCCTTGAATTCCGATTGGCTGATAGAATTCTATCAGCCAATCGGAATTAAACGTGAAAAAATCCTATTGGCTGATGCAGCCAATAGAATGCAAGCTCAATCCTATTGGCTGATCAGCCAATAGGATTTTTTCACCTTTAATTCCGATTGGCTGATAGAATTCTATCAGCCAATCAGAATTCAAGGGACAACATCTTGGATGACGTCCCTTAAAGGAACCTTCATTCGTTGTTAGTCGTAGGAAGAAGAGGATGCTCCGCGCCGGATGTCTTGAAGATGGACCCGCTCCACGCCGGATGGATAAAGATAGAAGATGCCGTCTGGATGAAGACTTCTGCCCGTCTGACGGACCACTTCTGCCGGCTTAGATGAAGACTTCTCCTGGCTTCGTTGAGGACTTCTTGCCGCTTCGCTAAGGACTTCTCCCAGCTTCATTGAGGATGGATGTCTGGTCATCAAAACTGTAAGTGGATCTTTGGGGGTTAGTGTTAGTTTTTTTTAAGGGTTTATTGTGTGGGTTTTAGTTTTAGATAGGGTTTGGGCAATTGAATGCCCATCCAAATGCCCTTTTCAGGGCAATGGGGAGCTTAGGTTTTTTTAGTTAGGATTTTATTTGGGGGGTTGGTTGTGTGGGTGGTGGGTTTAACTATTGGGGGGGTGTTTGTATTTTTTTACAGGTAAAAGAGCCGATTTCTTTGGGGCAATGCCCCGCAAAAGGCACTTTAAGGGCTATTGGTAGTTTAGTTTAGGCTAGGTTTTTTTTTATTTTGGGGGGGGCTTTTTTATTTTGATAGGGTTATTAGATTAGGTGTAATTAGTTTAAATATCTGATAATTTCTTTTTTATTTTGTGTAATTTAGTGTTTGTTTTTTTTGTAATTTAGGTAATTGTATTTAATTTAGGTAAATTATTTAATTTTAGTGTAATGTTAGGTGTTAGTGTAACTCAGGTTAGGTTTTATTTTACAGGTAAATTTGTATTTATTTTAACTAGGTAGTTAGTAAATAGTTAATAACTATTTAGTAACTATTCTACCTAGTTAAAAAAAATATAAACTTGCCTGTAAAATAAAAATAAACCCTAAGCTAGCTACAATGTAACTATTAGTTATATTGTAACTGCTTAGGGTTTATTTTATAGGTAAGTATTTAGTTTTAAATAGGAATTATTTAGTTATTAATAGTAGGTTTTATTTAGATTTATTTTAATTATATTTAAGTTAGGGGGTGTTAGGGTTAGACTTAGGTTTACTGGTTAATAAATTTAGTATAGTGGTGGCGACGTTGGGGCGGCAGATTAGGGGTTATTAAATGTAGGTAGGTGGCGGCGATGTTAGGGGCGGCAGATTAGGGGTTAATAATATTTAACTAGTGTTTGCGAGGCGTGAGTGCGGCGCTTTAGGGGTTAATATGTTTATTATAGTGGCGGCGATGTCTGGAGCGGCAGATTAGGGGTTAATAACATTATGTAGGTGTTTTGGCGATGTCGGGGGCGGCAGATTAGGGGTTAATAAGTGTAAGATTACGGGTGTTTAGACTCGGGGTTCATGTTAGGGTGTTAGCTGTAAACATAAATTTTCTTTCCTCATAGGAATCAATGGGGCTGCGTTACGGAGGTTTACGCTGCTTTATTGCAGGTGTTAAGACTTTTTTTCAGCCGGCTCTCCCCATTGATGTCTATGGGGAAATGGTGCACGAGCACGTAAAACCAGCTCACCGCTGACTTAAGCAGCGCTGGTATTGGAGTGCGGTATGGAGCACAATTTTGCTCTACGCTCACTTCTTGCCTGTTAACGCCGGGTTTATGAAAACCTGTAATACCAGCGCTGTAGGAAAGTGAGCGGTGACAATAATGTGCAAATTAGCACCGCACCCCTCATAATGCAAAACTCATAATCTAGACGATAGTTAATAGGAAGACTAGACTCCTAAAAGCTATAACTAGAAAAATGTTCTTAATAAAGAACAAAAAATGTTCAAATGAAAAATAAGGAGAATTTTCAACAAATTGTCTGATACAGGAGCCTTTGAGCCAAAGAAACCTTCATCAGTAGAATAATCTTAACTATGCTGTTGGTCAGAACAAAATGAATTAAAACAATTTTGAAAATACCTTGTAAGTTTACTTAAAGGCATATTAGCAGTCATAACCTTTTATGATATAAGCAACAACATGTGATGTTTGCAGATGAAATCAAGTACATGAACTGAATATGTAAAAAACAGTAAATGTCATTGTACATGTAGAAACATTCGGCTAGATTACGAGTTTTGCGTTAAGGTGAAAAAGCAGCGTTATCAGGTCCTAACGCTGCTTTTTCATGCCCGCTGGTATTACGAGTCTTGCAGGTTTAGGGGCACAGCACACTTTTTTGGCCTGAAAGCAAAGCAAGTTACGTAAATTTCGTAAAGGCTTTTTAATATGGGACTTGCATGGCGCCGGTATTACAAGCTTGTCCTGGGAGGCCAAAAAGTGAGCGGTACACCCTATCCTGCCAAGATTCCTAACGCATTTTATAGTCAGTAGTTTTGAGTTTTACACTACAACGCTGTAGCATAAAACTCATAACTAAAGTGTTAAAAAGTACACTTACACCCATAAACTACCTATTAACCCCTAAACCGAGGCCCTCCCGCATTGCAGACACTTACATAAAATTATTGACCCCTAATCTGCCGCTCCGGACATCGCCGCCACTAGAATAAACATATTAACCCCTAAACCGCTGCACTCCCGCCTCGCAAACACTAGGGCAATGGGGAGCTTAGGTTTTTTTAGTTAGGGTTTTATTTGGGGGGTTGGTTGCGTGGGTGGTGGGTTTTACTGTTGGGGGGTTGTGTGTATTTTTTTTTACAGGTAAAAGAGCCGATTTCTTGTTGGCAATGCCCCGCAAAAGGCCCTTTTAAGGGCTATTGATAGTTTAGTTTAGGCTAGGGATTTATTTTTTATTTTAGGTGGGCTTTTTTATTTTGATAGGGCTATTAGATTAGGTGTAATTAGTTTAAAGATCTTGTAATTTGTTTTTTATTTTCTGTAATTTAGTGTGTTTTTTTTGTAATTTAGCTAATTGTATTTGATTTATTTAATTGTATTTCATTTAGGTAATTTTTTAATTGTAGTGTAGTGTTAGGTGTTAGTGTAACTTGTTATGTTTTATTTTACAGGTAAATTTGTATTTATTTTAGCTAGGTAGTTATTAAATAGTTAATAACTATTTAATAACTATTCTACCTAGTTAAAATAAATACAAACTTGCCTGTAAAATGAAAATAAAACCTAAGCTAGATACAATGTAACTATTAGTTATATTGTAGCTAGCTTAGGGTTTATTTTACAGGTAAGTATTTAGTTTTAAATAGGAATAATTTAGTTAATGATAGTAATTTTATTTAGATTTATTTAAATTATATTTAAGTTAGGGGGGTTAGGGTTAGACTTAGGTTTAGGGGTTAATAAATTAAGAACAGTGGCGGCGACATTGGGTGCGGCAGATTAGGTGTTAATAAAAGTAGGTAGGTTGCGGCGACATTGGGGGAGGGAGATTAGGGGTTAATAAGTATAATGTAGGTGTCTGCGATGTCAGGGGCGGCAGATTAGGGGTTAATAAGTGTAAGATTAGCGGTGTTTAGACTCGGGGTTCATGTTAGGGTGTTAGGTGTAAACATAAAATGTGTTTCCCCATAGGAATCAATAGGACTGCATTACTGATGCTGCTTTTTTGCAGGTGTTAGACTTTTTCTCAGCTGGCTATCCCCATTGATGTATATGGAAAAATCGTGCACAAGCACGTACAACCAGCTCACAGCTGACTTAAGCAGTGCTGGTATTGGAGTGCAGTGTGGAGCTCAATTTTGCTCTACGCTCACTTCTTGTCTGTTAACGCCGGGTTTGTAAAAACCTGTAATACCAGCGCTGTAGGAAAGTGAGCGGTGAGAATAAAGTGCAAGTTAGCAACACACCCCTCTTACCGCAAAACTCGTAATCTGGCCGATTGCTAGCATAAAACATGATAAATAAATGCCACATAATTGAGCTGAAGAATAACAACAGCTAAAAAAAAAATAAAAAATTAAAAGAACACACTTAGCTTTGTAGAATTGTGTTCCAGGGCATCAGTTTCTACAGTAACATCAGAGTCAGGATAAGAATGAGACATCTCGCAAAATGTAACAGAAAAAGAAAAATAACATTAGGCAAAACATTAAATTTCCACAATGTAGTTTCAGTAGAGAAAAACAAAAGCAGGCATAATAGCTTTCAAAGTTCATGAAAACAACGAGCAATAGAGGGAGAAGGGTAAAATAACTAAAATTTTGCGCCAAGAATGACATATTACGCAAAAAGAAGTTACAAAATTTTGGCGCAAAACTAACACCAGGAAATGACACAACTCGCGTCATAACAAACGCAATTTCACGCAAAAACTAGCGTCAACAGACGAAGGAAATGACATTTGCGCTATCAAAAGCACAATTTCGCTGCAAAAAAATTTGCGCCAAAAATTACGCAATAAAAACAGCATTTTGCGCCCTCGCGAGCCTAGATTTGCCCACGAAAAAAATTAAGGCAAATTAGAAAAAGACTGAACCCCAGGTAAGAAAAAAGTTTAAATAAACTTCCCAAACATGATTCCTATACTGAAACTGTTTAGACTGCAAAGGGAAATATACATAGACCTGACTCATGGCAAATATAAGTAGAATACATATATTTAAAACTTTATATTAATACATAAAGCGCCAAACCATAGCTGAGTGTGTCTTAAATAACAATATGTACTTACCGAAAGAAACCCATCCACATATAGCAGATAGCCAAACCAGTACTGAAAACTATCAGCAGAGGTAATGGTATATAAGAGTATATCGTCAATCTGAAAAGGGAGGTAAAAGATGAATCCCTACGACCGATAACAAAGAACCCTTGAAAAGATTTCTCGCAAGAAAAACCATAAAATCAATAGGTGATACTCTCTTCACATCCCTCTGACACTGTACTCTGAGAGGAATTGGGCTTCTATATCATAGAAGAAATAATAAAAATCAAGCACAAACTTACTTCACCACCTCCATAGGAGGCAAAGTTTGTAAAACTGAATTGTGGGTGTGGTGAGGGGTGTATTTATTGGCATTTTGAGGTTTGGGAAACTTTGCCCCTCCTGGTAGGAAAGTATATCCCATACGTCACTAGCTCATAGACTCTTACCATTTACATAAAAGAAAAAGATGGTTACCTAGTAATGGAGTTAGTGGTTAGATTGAGGTGGAAATCTCTGTGTTGTTAGGAGTTTATCCCAAATATCTAATTTAAATTTGGCATATGTTTATTTGAGGCTCAGTTAGGTCTTGCTGTTTTAGGGAGCCAGCATATATATCTCATGTTGTGCATTTTGGTTATATAGGATTCAATATGAACCCAAATTTTAGAGGGGTATGCATGATTCCACAATGCAGGCCAGGTGCGTTGCTCTGTAGTAGTTCAACAAGTTTGGGATATTGAGTCCTCCATCTTCCTTGCTAAGGTATAGGGACTGTCTTGCTATTCTCATTTTTGTATGACAATATGAAAGATTCTATTATTTTCTGTTGTGTTTTGAGGTAATGGTTGGGAAGTGCAAGAGGTAGTGTTTGGAATAGGTATAGATATTTAGTGACTATCATCAACAGTGTTGATACAACCGATCCAAGATAGATGTTTGTGCTAAGATTCCAATAGATTATAGGAGTCAGTTTGAAAGGGAGTATAATTGACAGGAAAAAAGTCTTGCGGGTTGGTTGGTATGGTTAATCCCAGGTACCTGGAGTTTATTATTGATGGTAAATGTTGTGTTGTGGGCAATATACTCTAGGTTGTCTGATGTCATATGAATGGGTAAGAGTAACGATTTCCCCATATTGATAGAAAAATGAAAAACCATTTATAGCCCTCGAGAATTTGTAATAGTGGAGGCAGCGAGTAGGGGATTGTAATGTAAAAATTATGTTGTCTGCAAAGAGACATTTTTGGGTTATGTCATCAAATTCGATGCCCTTAATGGAGGGGTGTTATCTAACTTGTATAGCTAAAATCTCAACAGTGAGCGCAAAGAGCAGAGGGGAAAAAGGGCAACCTTGGCATATGCCATTGGTGATGGGGAAAGGTTGTGAGATGGTACTATTAGTTTTGATTTTTACCAAAAGGTTTGCGTATAGGGCCTGGATTCTAGCATTAAATTTGGCGAAGAACCTGCATTTTGACAGGGTGAACCACATGAAATTCCAGTCCACCCTGTCAAATGTTTTCTCTGCACCTGTGGAGAGGAGTATTAGTGGGCTTTGGTGGTCTGAGGCAGTTTGAAGAGTATGCAGAATCCTTATGGTATTATCTTTGGCTTCCTGCCCTGTTATGAAGCCCACCTGATCTGGGTGAATCAATTTTGGGAGGACTTTATTAAGTCTGGCTGCAAGTATCTTGGCGTATATTTTTATATCAATATTTATTAGAGAGATTGGTCTGTAATTGCCTACTGGATCTGCGGGCTTATCAGGTTTTAGTATGACGGTAATTAGGGCCTTCAGCAAGCGTTGAGAAAAGGTGTATCCCTGATTGACTGGAATACAGGGAGTAACTGTGGGCCTAATAGGGCTTTGAGTATTTGGTAAAAATTTGTCAGTGCATCTGGGCCTGGTGATACTATACCATTATTTAATATATATTGTATGAGGTGTAAGAAATCTAGAACAAAAGGATGGAACAAATGCATATCTTTATTTAAATTTTAATAAACATAGTTGTAATCAAAACAATATAAGTTTTTTTCTGATCTGTATAGTACTAAAATTTTGAGGATATATAATTGCATTAGGTGATCTTTCTAAAATAAGCAGAAATACAAATTAATTCAGTGTTTTCTCCATAAAAATTAATAATTAAAAATCAAATATATATATATATATATATATATATATATACACATATTTAGTTATTTTTAGGGTACAGGGTTATCCTAATCCAGATATTGGCTTTTTGTTGCCTCTCACACTTTTGATGTTAACACAGGGGCTCACTCACCCTTTACAGCTAAACAATAGGTCAATTTAAATTCCAGCTAGGGAAACACTGTCATCTCAGTGACCATCTGACTGTAATGATTTCAACAGTAAACTAAATTTAAAAGATGGTTTTATCAACATATAAATAAGCACCTTTGGGTAAATTTATATATCTTTAATTTGCACATATGGACTCCCTCCCATGAAACTCAAATAAAGGCACATTTTATTTGTGCCTGTGATCACTTGACTATTCAAACCTATATAGGGACCCCAGATTCCCCTGGGGATGACAAACACCCTGGGCCACTTTGTATGCACTTGAGATGCAAAGGGATTCTCAAACAGCTCCAAAAGCTCCTCCACCTGAGGACCCCATGTAGTCATCACCAGCACTCTATACATTGTACGGATGATGACTATGAGTCTCTATACTTAAGAGGTTAAATTCTGATTTCCTTTAATATGAAATTTCTGATGATCAATAAGATTTGATTTCTGAGTAAACAATATCCCACAGTCAGAACATGAAAATGCTTTTTTTTCAGTGTGAACTTTGTGATGCCTAATAAGATTTGATTTCCGAGAAAAACAATTCCCACAGTAAGAACATGAAAATACTTTTTCTCCTGTGTGAACTTTGTGATGAGTAATAAGATTTGATTTCCGAGGAAAACATTTCCCACATTCAGAACATGAAAGTGCTTTTTCTTCTGTGTGAATTTTTTGATGCTTAATAAGATTTGATTTCCAAGTAAAACATTTCCCACAGTCAGAACATGAAACCACTTTTTTTCGTGTGTGAATTTTGTGATGCATAATAAGTTCTGATTTCCGAATAAAACATTTACCACAGTCAGAACATGAAAATGCTTTTTCTCCTGTGTGAATTTTCTGATGACTAATAAGATTTGATTTACGAGTGAAAAATTTCCCACAATCAGAACACGAAAATTGTTTATCTCCTGTATGAGTTTTCAGATGATTAATAAGATTTGATTTCTGAGTAAAACATTTCCCACAGTCAGAACATGAAAAAGCTTTTTCTCCTGTGTGAATTTTGTAATGCCTATTAAGAACTGACTTCTGAGTAAAACATTTCCCACATTCAGAACATGAAAATGCTTTTCCCCTTGTGTGAATTTCCTGATGCTTAATAAGATTTGATTTCCAAATAAAACATTTCCCACAGTCAGAACATGAAAATGCTTTTCCTCTTGTGTGAATTTCCAGATGCTTAATAAGATTTGATTTCTGAGTAAAACATTTCCCACAGTCAGAACATAAAAAAGCTTTTTCTCCAGTGTGAATTTTCTGGTGCCTAATAAGATTTGTTTCCTGAGTAAACCATTTCCCACACTCCAAACATGAAAATGCTTTCTCTGCTGTATGAATTTTCAGATGATTATTAAGAGTTGATTTCTGAGTAAAACATTTGCCACATTCAGAACATGAAAATGCTTTTTCTCCTGTATGAATTTTCTGATGATCAATAAGATATGATTTCCGATAAAAACACTTCCCACAGACAGAACATGAAAATGCTTTTTCTCCGGTGTGAATTTTGTGATGCTTAATAAGATTTGATTTCAGAGTAAAACATTTCCCACAGACAGAACATGAAAATGCTTTTTCTCCTGTGTGAATTTTGTGATGCTTAATAAGATTTGATTTCCGAGAAAAACATTTCCCACAGTCAGAACATGAAAATGCTTTTTTTCCTGTATGAGATTTCAGATGGTCAAAAAGAAATGATTTTTCTATGAAACATTTTCCACATTCAGAACATACATTTCCTACACTCCTTTGATTTTTGAAAAGACTGAAAGAAGCATTTGCAGCCTGACCATGACTAGGATTACTGCAGTTTGTGAATTCACCTGTTAATGAGAAACATGAGAGTAATGTTATTTTTTATTGGCATAATTATTTTCTTTTGAGAACATTTGAACTGTTTTGAGATGTCTACCACAGGAGTAAAAGACAAGTTATGACCTCTAGACCAGTGTTCAACAAATGTGTTCAAAATCTAGGAGCCAGCCCAAAAATATAGGAGCCAAGTATTTTTTTCAGGGTGTGTGTGTGTGTGTGTGTGTATGTATATATATATATATATATATATATATATATATATATATATATATATATACACACACACACATACATATAAAGGTTTGAAATGAGTATATATTTTCAAAATTATATTTAATTCAAAGTAAAACATCACATAATGAGTTAATGTGTTTTCCACATTGTACAGGGTGAATTGAATTTTCAAATGACTCTGTGTTTTTGCATTTTCCATACTGTCCCATATATATATATATATATGTTACGGGTTAAGTCAGACATCAAGGTAATCCTAGTATTACCCAGGTATTCCTAGGATAACTCAAGCAGCTCTGGGTAATCTACACTATTTTTCTTGCCTCTGCCTGGTGGGTAATGGGCAGGGTATTAATACCGTGTTTTTTGATCCTTAAGGCCAGGTATGTTTGTCTTGCGAAGTCTCTACTGCGCATGACTGTGTCGGACAAACATACCTTACCTTTTATATTATATATATATATATATATATATATACACACACAGTTTACAAGCTTCATATCTAACATCAGTCTCTCAGATCTGCAAACCAGTTTACAAGCTTCATATGAAGTAGCATTTCTAAATATGAGAAAATGTTATAATATGGCAGAGTATTACACTACCCAAACCCGGCTGCTAGATAATATCACCTGACAGCTAGATAATGTCACCCGGTTGCTAGATAATGCCACCCGGTTGCTAGATAATGTCACCTGGCTGCTAGATAATGTCACCCGGCTGCTAGATGTCACCCGGCTGGCACTGTTGCTGGTGTATTGTGTGCATGTAACTTTTCTTTCTGTTTTAAGTTATTTTACATCAAGTTCGGTTGTTGTTCCTGTTTAATGTCCCTATAAAACGCTACAATCCGTACTCTGTACATTTGTCTGTAACAAGAATAGGTAACGAAGTAGATAACAAACTGATCACACAATAGTATATTCTCAAAATATAGGTTACTTATAGTCTCATTATAGAAGAAAAATGGCTTCTTATTGGTGCATACCCATATTCAAATTAGTCTATCATATACAACCAGAAAAGAACAGGATCTCAAGTTTTAGAGAAACCTTATGAGATCCTGTTCTTTTCTGGTTGTATATGATGAACAAACTGATCACACTTACAGTAGTTATTTAGCCCACATCTCACAACAGTGATCTAACATCTGCTTACCCCCACGGGCAATTTGTCAACCCTACATCGCCATGGGCAATCTGTCAGCCCTACACCCCCATGGGCAATCTGTCAGCCCTACACCCACATGCGCAATCTGTCAGCCCTACACCCACAATCTGTCAACCCTACACCCACATGGACAATCTGTCAGCCCTACACCCACATGGACAATCTGTCAGCCCTACGCCCACATGGACAATCTGTCAGCCCTACGCCCACATGGACAATCTGTCAGCCCTACGCCCACATGGACAATCTGTCAGCCCTACGCCCACATGGACAATCTGTCAGCCCTACGCCCACATGGACAATCTGTCAGCCCTACGCCCACATGCACAATCTGTCAGCCCTACGCCCACATGCACAATCTGTCAGCCCTACGCCCACATGCACAATCTGTCAGCCCTACGCCCACATGCACAATCTGTCAGCCCTACGCCCACATGCACAATCTGTCAGCCCTACGCCCACATGCACAATCTGTCAGCCCTACACCCACATGCACAATCTGTCAGCCCTACACCCACATGCACAATCTGTCAGCCCTACACCCACATAAAATCTAAAATGAAGCAAATGCGCCTGCAGGTGATTGTCATATGATTCCACAAATCAGACCTTTCCTATCGCAACATCATAACCATTTTAGACCTCAGATCAAACTCCTGTACTGTAACCTTTTTGTCAGGCTCATGCACAAATCAGACTCATAAGGTCAGCTGATCAAAATTGGTCTTCATTTTCTTATTAAGGGATCATGAAATGCACTAAAACCAGTCATATCAAGCATAATTTTCCCCTTTCATTATGTAATGGTGGCATCAAGTTTAGGGAGATGATCCTCACTAGCATAAATTAAATGTAGGATTACATATAATGACCAATTTATTGTTAAGCATGAAACTCCTGTCTCTCCAGTGCATAAAAAGTTATTAGGGGAACTATAGAAACACCTGTCTCTTCAGACATCGCCACCACTAAATAAAGTTATTAACCCCTAAACCTCCGGTTTACCACATCTCCACCACTAAATAAACCTATTAACCCCTAAATCACCGCCCCCCCATCGCAAAACACTAAATTAAACTATTAACCCCTAAACCTAACACCTCCCCTAACTTTAAATTAAGATTACAATATTACCCTATTTAAATAAATAAAAATTTACCTGCAAAATAAAAATAAACCTAACATTAAACTATAAATTAACCTAACATAACTAATCTAATAAAATAAAAAATACTACCAATTAAAATATCTAAATTACAAATTTAAAAAAACCTAACACAAAAATTTTAAAAACCTAAATTACAACTAAAAAAACCCCCAAATCCTATGAACAATTTAAAAAATCTAACACTAAAAAACACTAAGATTACAAAAAACAAAAACGAAATTATCAAAAATAAAAACAATTACACCTAATCTAATAGCCCTATAAAAAATAAAAAAGCCCCCCCACCCCAAAAAAAAACACCCCCTAGCCTACAATAAACTACCAATAGCCCTTAAAAGGGCATTTTTATTATTTATTTAGTGGCGGAGATGTGGGAGGCCGGAGGTTTAGGGGTTAATAACTTTATTTAGGTGTTGGCAATATCGGGGGCGGCAGACTTGGAGTTTATGTTAGACTTGGGGTTTATGTTAGGGTGTTAGGTTTAAACGTAACTTTTTTTTCCCCATAGACATCAAAGTATGGAGGGTGAAATAAAGAAACCTTTGTTGCGTTCGTTTCGCACTCTGTTTAGCGCAAAACTCGTAATCTAGGTGAGAGTTATTAGTGGAACTACAGAAGCTCCAGTCTCTCCAGGCCTCTCTAGTGCATACAGAGCATATAGGACAAGCATCTTTAGTGGTTAAGGTAATTTGCTTTCCAAGGGTTGTAGTAAGTAAGACATATAATTAACACTATACATCTATCTTCACAATAAACTCTAATAGAGACCAAAAGCAAAATAAGCATTGTCTGATAAATGTGGATAATAATGGCGGTAGTAAAAACACAATCCAGGTTCCATATAACAGAAAGCCGTCATCTCCAGTTACTACACATAACACATAAATAAAGTGCCCAGGTATTTGTTGGTGAGTGCTATTAGGGTAAATAAGGTCCCCTGATATTTGTTGGTGAGTGCTATTAGGGTGAGACAAGATATATGGTCCTCAGTAAAAGGGAACAATTCTTTGTTGGTGAGTGCTATTACGGTAAGACAAGATATATGGTCCTCAGAAAAAGGGAACAACTCTTTGTTGGTGAGTGCTATTATGGTGAGACAAGATATATGGTCCTCAGTAAAGGGGAACAACTCTTTGTTGGTGAGTGCTATTAGGGTGAGACAAGATATATGGTCCTCAGTAAAAGGGAACAACTCTTAGTTGGTGAGTGCTATTAGGGTGAGAGATTTATGGTCCTCAGCAGATCAGTTTACTAAACAAGAAAAGTTACTTTATGGTAAACTGTCACATAGGAATTTATTACTCACCTCTGGTATTAGGAAAACTGCTCACGTACGGCTCCTCTCTGTGCTCAATCTGTGTAACAAGTAAAGGTCTCTCAGGGACATATCCTGTAGGGACATAAATCACAATCTGTGTAACAAGTAAAGGTCTCTCAGGGACATATCCTGTAGGGACATAAATCACAATCTGTGTAACAAGTAAAGGTCTCTCAGGGACATATCCTGTAGGGACATAAATCACAATCTGTGTAACAAGTAAAGGTTTCTCAGGGACATATCCTGTAGGGACATAAATCACAATCTGTGTAACAAGTAAAGGTCTCTCAGGGACATATCCTGTAAGGACATAAATCACAATCTGTGTAACAAGTAAAGGTGTCTCAGGGACATATCCTGTAGGGACATAAATCACAATCTGTGTAACAAGTAAAGGTTTCTCAGGGACATATCCTGTAGGGACTTAAATCACAATCTGTGTAACAAGTAAAGGTGTCTCAGGGACATACATCACAATCTGTGTAACAAGTAAAGGTCTCTCAGGGACATATCCTGTAGGGACATAAATCACAATCTGTGTAACAAGTAAAGGTTTCTCAGGGACATATCCTGTAGGGACTTAAATCACAATCTGTGTAACAAGTAAAGGTTTCTCAGAGACATATCCTGTAGGGACATAAATCACAATCTGTGTAACAAGTAAAGGTCTCTCAGGGACATATCCTGTAGGGACATAAATCACAATCTGTGTAACAAGTAAAGGTCTCTCAGGGACATATCCTGTAGGGACATAAATCACAATCTGTGTAACAAGTAAAGGTTTCTCAGGGACATATCCTGTAGGGACATAAATCACAATCTGTGTAACAAGTAAAGGTTTCTCAGGGACATATCCTGTAGGGACATAAATCACAATCTGCGTAACAAGTAAAGGTCTCTCAGGGACATATCCTGTAGGGACATAAATCACAATCTGTGTAACAAGTAAAGGTTTCTCAGGGACATATCCTGTAGGGACATAAATCACCATCTGTGTAACAAGTAAAGGTCTCTCAGGGACATATCCTGTAGGGACATAAATCACAATCTGTGTAACAAGTAAAGGTCTCTCAGGGACATATCCTGTAGGGACATAAATCACAATCTGTGTAACAAGTAAAGGTCTCAGGGACATATCCTGTAGGGACCTAAATCACAATCTGTGTTACAAGTAAAGGTCTCTCAGGGACATATCCTGTAAGGACATAAATCACAATCTGTGTAACAAGTAAAGGTCTCTCAGGGACATATCCTGTAAGGACATAAATCACAATCTGTGTAACAAGTAAAGGTCTCTCAGGGACATATCCTGTAGGGACTTAAATCACAATCTGTGTTACAAGTAAAGGTCTCTCAGGGACATATCCTGTAGGGACATAAATCACAATCTGTGTAACAAGTAAAGGTCTCAGGGACATATCCTGTAGGGACATAAATCACAGGTTAAGTGAGAAAGAGACCACTATATGGTGCCAAAAATAAATCATTATTCAGTGAAAAGGAGACTCACAGGTCCTGCTGCGGAAAGTTATTCTAACTTCACCACAAATAGGAGTAAAAAACCCAAAATGTATGCTTACCAGATAAATTCCTGTCTTTCCTGGCAGGGAGAGTCCACGACTTTATTCATTACTGTTGGGAATATCAACAACTTGCCACCAGGAGGAGGCAAATACACCAAGCCAAAGGTTATAAATATTTCTCCCACTTCCCCTATCCCTAAGTCATTCGGCCGAGGGAACAAGGAAAAGTAGGAGAAACATTAGGGTATAGGAGGTGTCAGAAGAAAAGAAAAGAGAAGCCGCCCCAAAAAAAAGAAACGGGAGGGGTCGTGGACTCTCCCTTCCAGGAAAGAAAGGAATTTATCTGGTAAGCATACATTTTGTTTTCTTTCCAAAGGCAGGGAGAGTCCACGACTTACTGTTGGGAACCAATACTCAAGCTCTAGAGGACACTGAATGAATAACAAATGGGAGGGCAAAAAAGAATGCAGATCCTAAACTGAGGGCACCACAGACTGTAACACCTTTCTCCAAAAAGCTGCTTCAACCGAAGCAAAAACATTGAATTTATAGAACTTTGAAAAGGTATGCAAGGAGGACCAGGTAGCCGCCTTACAAATCTGATCTATGGGGGCTTCTTTCTTAAAAGCCCAGGAAGAAGAAACTGCCCTAGTAGAATGATATCCTCTCAGGAGGCTGTTGTCCTGCGTTCTCATAAGCAAAACAGATGATACTTCTCAGCCAATAAGATAATGAAGTTGCAGTGGCCTTCTGGCCCTTGCGTCTACCAGGATATAAAACAAACAAAGAAGAGGATTGTCTGAAATCCTTAGTTGCCTGGAGATAAAATTTTAAAGCAGGCACAACGTCCAGATTGTGGAGCAAACGTTCCTTTGAGGAAGAAGGATTAGTACAAAAGGAAGGAACAACAATCTCTTGATTGATGTTGCGATCTGAGACCACCTTGGGTAGAAACCCATAACTTGGTACGTAAAACTGCCTTATCCGCATGGAATACCAGATAAGGGGGTTCACACTGTAAACCAGATATCTCAGAGACTCTGCGAGCAGAGGCGATGGCCAACAAAAACGGAACCTTCCAGGATAGAAGTTTAAGATCAACAGAATGCATAGGTTCAAAAGGATCTTGCTGCAAAACAGAAAGAACAAGATTGAGCAACAAGTTTAAATACAGGCTTGATTCTAACCAGAGGAATCAGGAAGGTCTGCTAATCTCTTGTACAGTAGGACCAACAGTCACATAGGAATTTATTATTCAGAGAACTAGCCTACAGGCCCTTTTCCAAACCAACCTGAAGAAAAGACAGAATTCGAGCAATTTTCCCTTTGTGCTAGGGAAAACTGCGTTCCTCACACCAAAGTAGGTAAGTACACCACACCCTGTAGTAAATACGGCGAATAACAGGCCTACGAGCCTGGATCAGTGTATCTATGACCCTCTCAGAAAAACCTCCTTTGGATAAGACTAGGCGTTCAATCTCCACACAGTCAGTCTCAGAGAATCTAGGTTTTGATGCAGGAATGGTCCCTGCATTAGAAGATCCGCTCGGGACAGCAATCTCCATGGAGGGGAGGAGGACATCCTCACCAGATCTGTGAACCATGTTAGAATTACCAGAGCTAGCTCCTGCTTGATGCGAGCAATTACTCGAGGTAAGAGAGACAAAGGAGGAAAAAGATATATGAGCTTGAACCTCCATAGAACCGCTAACGCGTCCACTAACTCTGCCTGAGGATCCCTCGATCTCGACTCGTACCTGGGTAGCTTGGTATTAAGACGAGAAGTCATGAGGTTGATCTCCAGAACCCCCCATCTGAGAGTTATCTCGGAGAACACCTTGGTGTGTAGAGATCACTCCCCCAGGTGAAAGGACAGTCTGCTGAGGAAATCCGCTTCCCAGTTGACCACTCCCGGAATGTGGATAGCGGAAAGAAGACAATTGTGGGATTCCACCCATTGCAGAATTCAAGAAACTTCCATCATTGCTAGGATCTTCTTGTTCCTCCCTGATGATTTATGTAAGTGACAGAAGTTATGTTGTCTGATTGAAATCTGATATACCGGGTAGAACAAAGTTGAGGCCAAGCACTCAGAGCATTGTAAATTGCCCAAAGTTCCAATATGTGGATTGGAATAGATGATTCTTCTCGGGACCAAGTTCCCTTAGATTTCCTGGGACCCCAGACTGCTCCCCAGCCCGAAAGGCTGGCATCCGTAGTCACAATCTCTCAGGATGGTCTTGAAAAGCACTTGCCTACAGACAGGTGATCTTGACAGAGCCACCAAGGGAGAGAGTCTCTCGTTAGATTGTCCAGAACGATCTGATGACACAGATTTAAGTGATCTCCGTTCCATTGCCTTAGCATGCATAATTGTAGGAGGTCGAAGATGGAAGCGAGCAAAAGGAATAATGTCCATAGAAGACACCATGAGACCAATCCCTTCCATACACTGAGCCACTGAAGGGTTTAGAGTGGCTTGAATGGATCGACAAGTCGACACCAGCTTGGAAAGTCTCTGATCTGTCAGAAATATCTTTATAGAGATTGAATCTATTATGGTCCCTAGAAAAACAACTCTGGTGCTGGGGACCCGGGAACTCTTTTCTAGATTTATCTACCATCCGTGTGTCCGAAGAAGACACAGAAGAGACTCCATCTGACACTTGCTAAAGGAAAAGATGCCGAATGGGCCAATATATCGTCCAGGTAAGGGGCTACGGCAATACCCTGGGATCTGGCCACTGCTAGAAGACCTCCCAGGACCTTTGTAAATATACTTGGAGCAGTAGCTAAAGCAAATAGAAGGACTAGGAACTGGAAATGTAGGTCCAGAAATGCAAAGCTCAGGAACTGAAAATTATCCTTGTGGATGGTAACATGAAGGTATGCATCCTTTAAATTTATTGTAGTCATGAACTGTCCTTCCTGAATCAGGGGAAGGATGGACCTGATAGTCTCCATTTTGAAGGATGGAACTCTGAGAAACTTTTTGAGACATTTCAAGTCCAGTATTGGACGATAAGTCCCCTTCTTTTTGGGAACCACAAAGAGGTTTGATTAAAATCCTAGCTCCCTTTCTAAGGCGGGCACCGGGACGATTACTCTCAGGGTGGAGAGATCCCAAACACAATCTAAGAAAGCTGCCCTCTTTTCTGGCTTTGAAAGGAGAAATCTGCCCCATTGGAGGACAAGATTTGAACCATATTTTGAATCCCTGAGATACCAAGTCTAATACCCAAGGATCCTGAACATCCTGAACCCAGGCCCCTGATAAGGACAGTCTGCCCTTAACTCGATCTGATCCCGGATCGGGGGCCACCCCTTCATGCAGATTTGTTATCTGTGGGATTCTTGGTCTGCTTGGACTTGTTCCAAGTCTAGTTGGGTTTCCAAATACTCTTGGACTGTTCAGGCTTGGAGGATGATTGAGTCCTCTGGGTCTTGTCTGACCGAAAGGAATGAAAATTAGATGACTGACGCCCCTTGGGTATAGTCTTCTTATTTTGGGGAAGGAATGAACCCTTTCCCCCAGTAACAGTGGAAATGATGGGGTCCAGACCTGGTCCAAATAAAAGCTTCCCCTTAAATGGTAAGTAGAGAAGTCTTGACTTTGAGACCATATCAGCGGACCAGTATTTCAGCCAGAGGCAAGAGGAAAAAATGTTGGATTTTCTGACTTTTGTCAGAAATATTTTCATAGATAGGGATTATATAACGGTCCCTAAGAAAAACTACCCTTGTAGCTGGAACAAGGGAACTCTTTCAGAATCACTGCCAGGAGACATCACAGAGTGAAAATGTCTGTCTAAAAAGGCAAATCTCAGGAACTAAAGATAATCCCTGTGAATGGTAACATAAAGATATGAATTCTTCAGGTCTATGGTTGTCATGAACTGACCGACCAAAGGAAGAATGGAACTAATAATTTCCATTTTGAAGGATGGTACCCTGAACAACCTGTTGAGACACTTAAGATCTAGAATGGGTTAAAAAGTTCCCTCTGTTTGGGAATCACGAACAGGATCGAATAGAACCCTAGGCCCTGTTCCCTTAGTGGAACTGGAACTATCACCCCCTGGAAGGAAAAGCCCTGAACAGTTTAAGAATGCCCCAGTTCTTCATCTGGAATTCAGATAAACTTGAGAGGAGGAATTTGCCCCTGGAAGGAAAATTTAGAATTCAATCTTGAAACCCTGAAATACTTTGTCCACAGCCCAAGGATCTGGGACATCTTGTATCTTGAAAAATAGAGAAAGACTGCCCCCCACTTGATCTGAACCCTGACCGGGGGCCAAACCCTTCATGATGACTTCGACTCAGCTGCGGGTTTCTTTTATTGCTTCCCCTTGTTCCAAGAAGACTTGGACCGTTTCTGTTTGGAAGAGGAAGACTTTCCTTTGAAGTTACAAAAGGAAAGAAAGGGCCTTTGACGTCCTTAGGACTATTCTTCTTGTCTTTTGGATGAAAAGACCCTTCTCCACCAGTAATATCAGAAATTGTTTTTGCTGGTCCAAACAAGATCTCACCCTTGTAAGGAAGCACCAGAAGCTTGGACTTAGAGGAAATGTCAGCTAGCCAAGAATTTAGTCGCAAAGCCATGCGGGCTAGCACAGAGAAGCCATATATCTTGGCTCCCAGAATAATAACTTGCATGGTAGCCTCAGAAATAAAGGAATTGGCTTGCTTTAAAGTCTTAATTCTGACTATGATCTCCTCCTTAAGGAGTCTATACCACAATAGATCAATCAGACAAGGCGTTGCACCAATAAGATGCCGCACTTGAAGACCTTTGATGAACATATCCCTGGCTTCTCCCATTCCTGTGAAATAATCTCTGTTCAACGGTCTGGAACAGGAAACACTTCTACAAAGGAAGGAACATCCTAGTATTTATTAAGTTTACTAGACTTCTTGGGGTTGACTACTACAGGAGTATCGGAGTCGTTCAAAGTAGCTAAAACCTCCTTTAACAATACACAAAGGTGTTCAAGCTTAAATCTGAAGGATACTTCTTCAGCATCAGTAGGAAGGAATTATACTGTTTGAATCTGAGATTTTACCCTCAGAGGCTACCAACGTATCATCCTTATTAGACTTATGAGGAGGGGCAACCAGTGTAGCAGCAGGTGGAAAAGAAACCTTACAATCTGAATCTCTAATTTTCCTCTTGCATTTTCCCCAACAAAGGAAAACATAAATTATGCTTACCAGATAATTCCCTTTCCTGTACAGGGAGAGTCCACAGCTGCATTCCTTACTTGTGGGAAATACTGAACCTGGCCACCAGGAAGAGGCAAAGACACCCCAGCCAAAGGCTTAAATACTTCCCCCACTTCCCAGTCATTCTGCCGAGGGAACAAGAAACAGTAGGATAAATATCAGGGTGAAAAAGGTGCCAGAAGAATAAATTAAAATGTAGGGCTGCCCATCGGACAACACGGGCGGGAGCTGTGGACTCTCCCTTTACAGAAGGAAAGGAAATTATCTTGTAAGCATAATTCATGTTTTCCTTCGTAATATAGGGATAGTCCACAGCTGCATTCCTTACTTGTGGGAAATTATACCCAAGCTCCAGAGGACACTGAATGCTAACGGGAGGGTAAAAAAGAGAGGCGGCCCCTAATCTGAGGGCACCACAGCCTGCAAAACCCTTTCTCCCGAAGGCTGCTTCAGCAGAAGCAAAAACATCAAACTTGTAAAATTTGGAAAAAGTATGTGAGGACCAGGTAGCCGCCTTACAAATCTGATCCATAGAGGCCTCATTTTTGAAGGCCCAAGAGGAAGCCACAGCTCTCGTAGAATGAGCCATAATCCTCTGAGGAGGCTTAAGACCCTCTGGCTCATATACTAAGCGGATGATACTCCTCAACCAAAAAGATAAGGAAGTCGAAGACCCCTACGCTTCCCAGAAAAGAAAACAAACAGAGAAGTTTGTGTAAATTCCTTCGTAGCCTGAAGATAGAACTTCAAGGCAAGAGGCACATCCAGATTATGCAGTAAACGTTCCTTCGATGAAGAAGGATTTAGGACATAAGAAAGGAACCACAATTTCTTGATTGATGTTGCATTTGATACAACCTTAGGAAGAAATCCTAACCTGGTCCATAGAACAGCCTTATCAGGATGGAACACCAGATAAGGAGGGTCACATTGCAAGGCAGCAATCTCAGAGACTGCGCGCAGAAGCAATAGCTAGCAGAAAAAGAACCTTCCAAGACAAACAACTGTCAGGATATCTGTGAGTGTTATTAAATAATATATATGTATGTATATTTTATCTACACATAGATATATGATAAGACCAAGAACTCATTTTATTTGTGAAACTGTTTGTAAAACAACCCCCATTTCTTCTTGGTTACACAGGAAAGAACAAACATTTTATACTGTACCTTTGTATAAGATAAGACCAGTGGGCCACTTCAGAGTAAATATTAACATTTTGAAACTCAGGAAGGTAATAATTAACACTTACTTGGTGATCAAATGTTAGACCACCAGCCTCTGTTGTAGACAAAAGTCTGCACTATTTTCAGATAAGCTAACATAATTTCAAGATATTAGGAGCTAACAGACACATGTGATAATTTAACACAATGGCTCACTGAACTCTTTGAGGCTTAATTGTATGCAAGCATTGATTGTCTCCTGCTAATTGGGATACACAAAAATCTCCCACTTTCCAGACTTGGTAAGAAACAGAATGTGTACTTAAAAAGTCATATAACTGATGTGTCTATAATTTTCAAATCGATTTAAAATACTCAAATAACACACACACACACACACACACATATATATATATACATATATATATATATATATATATATACATATATATATATATACATATAAATATATATGTATATATATATATATATATATATATATATATATATGTGTATTGATCTGGGACATACTATATTGGATAAATGTCTGTTGTATAGAACAAGTAGCTATACAATCAATTTCAAATGTCCAATTTATTTTAAGAATTAATAACCTATTCTTTTTATTTTTCAGGCATCTGACAAATACACGTGTGGTTGTCCCATAAATTGTGTCATATGTTTTATGCACTCAGAAAGAGGTGTACTGAATGTGAAATATGCTGTGTATTTATATGAATATAAGAAAATAATCAAATGCATATGAATCCTTAATTAAACTGTAGCAGCATTGATGATAAAACTGCATTTCTGGTTATCTGCTGCCACCTATGGTTCAAAAATAGTATTGCAATTGTGTTTCCCAAAATAACCTATGAGATGTTCAGATCCAAGGGTGAATCAGAGACAAGCTCCGTTAGGGCCAATCCAAAGACAAGCTCCGTTTCACCAATGATTAGAATAATAAAGGGAGGGGATTATCACGTGATATAACCTCATGCAAGAGGATAGAAGAGGGCTGGCTGGCTATTTGCTGAATTTTTGACTGATAATTTTGCTGCCTTGGAACACAGTCACTATAAGCAACATTTGGCTACCTTTTATTATCCATACAGCAATACCTTTATTCATATGAGGTGAAACAAGAAATTCTGGAAACCGAAATATCGATTTGGTTATTTTTGGTAAAGTATACGCGATTGATAAATATATATATAATATTTAAATCAAAAGGTATTTGGTAACTATAACTAGATTGCAGTTAGAGAGCACAATTAGTACTTTAAGCTTGTGTTTCATAGTCTTGTGTAGTTTAAAATTAGTCTTTTGTTTGCCAAGTAATTTATCTTTGCAACTATATACATATATTTTAGAATTTGCCTTATTGTAGATAAATAAGAATTGATTTAATCTCAGATAACTTGGCATAGAAATTGGCTGTTAAACTATATTGTTTTATTGTTTAACTAAGCACTGTTAAAGTTAGTGATCCATACTCTGGTATTTCATTGTGGTATTTTAATGTAATCCATTGTGAATAAGGTAAATTGTAAAGGTATATTTTTATGATCTTTGTATAGAATATTGTAACAGTTTAAGCTTGTATAGTTTGATTCATATCTGGTTTCTATAAATATAATTCAATGTGTTTATAACTTTAACTAATATAAGGAATTTAGGAATTTTAATTTTAATTGTTTTGTATTGTTTTGTATTTTAAAGAATAATTATTAAATAAGTTGTATTATAACCCAGTCATATACTGGCACAACTTAATGCCAACCTCATGCACAGGCTCAAACGGAGCCCATTGCAAAACTTTAAGAACAAGATTTAAACTCCAAGGAGGAGCATTAGATCTAAACACCGGTCTGATCCTAGTCAGAACCTAAACAAAGACTGTACATCCGGAAGCTCGGCGAGCCTCTTGTGCAGTAAAAACAGACAGGGCCAAAATCTGTCCCTTCAAGGAACTAGCTGAAAGGCCCTTCTCCAGTCCATCCTGGAGAAAAGAAAGAATCCTGGCAACATTTACTTTGTGCCAGGACAAACCACCCTCTTCACACCAGAATAAGTAGGTCCTCCACATCTTATGATAGATGCAACAAGTAACCGGCTTACAAGCTTGAAAGAGAGTATCAATAACACTCTCAGAAAACCCTCTCTTGGCTAAGACTAAGCGTTCAATCTCCACGCAGTCAGCCTCAGAGAATCTAGATTTTGATGAAAAAAGGGGCCTTGTTCCAGCAGACAAGGTAACCTCCAATGGCAGGTAATGGCAGGAAAATTGAAAATAGATTGTACCTCAAAGGCACAGCTAATACATCTATTAGCTTTGCCTGAGGATCCCTGGACCTCGACCCATATCTGGGTAACTTGGTATTGAGATGGGACGCCATGAGATCTATCTCCGGCGTTCCCCACCTGTCGGAATGTGGATCGCTGACAGCAAACAGTTGTGGGTATCCACCCACACCAGAATCCGAGATACTTCACTCATTGCTAGGGAGCTTCTCGTTCCCTCCTGATGGTTGATGTAAGCCACCAAGGTTATATTGTCTGATTGGAATCAGATAAATCGGGACGAACCCAGAAGGGGCCAAGCCTTCAGAGCATTGAATATTGCCCAAAGGTCTAGAATGTTGAACGGGAGGAATCTCTCCTCCTGCATCCACAGGCCCTGCGCCTTCTTGGTGCCCTAAACAGCTCCCCATCCTGACAGACTTGCGTCCATAGTCACAGTCACCCAGGATGGGCTTAAAAAAGATGTCCCTTGGGACAGGTGATCCGGACAGAGCCATCAAGAGAGCAATTCTCTCAACCGGTTGTCCAGAGAAATCTGTTGAGACAGATCCAAATGATCGCTGTTCCACTGCTTCAGTATGCACATTCGCAACGGCCTGAGGTGGAACCTGGCAAGGAGAACGATGTCCATGCTGGACACCATGAGACCAATCACCTCCATACACTGAGCCGCAGATGACCTTAAGGAGGTCTGGAGGGCAAGACATGTTAAAGCAATCTTGCAACTTATTTGGTCTGATAGACATATTTTCATGTCTATGGAATCTATTATCGTGCCCAGGAATTCCACCCTGGTGCTTGGAATAAGAGAACTTCCCTCCATGGGATCGGAAAAGACAGGAGAGTTTCCGAATGGTCTTCCACCAGACAAAACGATGGTGATTGAACTGAATATCGTTCAAGTAGGGAGCAAATGCTACACCCCGGGTTCTGGCAACTGCTAGAAGAGCCCTTAGAACCTTCGTAAAAATGATTGGGGCAGTAGCTGGACAAAACGGAAGTGCAATGAACTAGAAGTGCTAGTCTAGGAACGCAAACCTGAGGAACTGAAAGTGTTCCCTGTGGATTGGAAGGTGAAGGAATGCCTCCTTCAGATCTATAGTGGTCATAAACTGCCCTTGCTGAATTAAGGGAAGGATGGACCTTATTGTCTCCATCTTGAAGAGGGGACATTTAGAAATTTGTTTGCAATTTAGGTCCGGAACTGGACAGAAAGATCCCTTCTTTGGGACCACGAAAATGTTAGAATAGTATCCCAGACACCTCTCTGTAATAGGCTTTGGGAAAATGACTCCAAAGGAGAACAGATCCCTTACGCACTACAGAAAGGCTTCCCTCTTTCCTAGTCTTGAAGACAGGTTGAAAGAATGAATCTGCCCCTGGGTGGATGAGATTTGAAACCCTGAGCTATGACCTCCAGGACCCAAGGATCCTGCACGTCCCTGAACCAAGCACCTGAAAGAGCAACAGTCTGCCCCCTACACAATCCAAAATAGGACCGGGGGCCGCCCCTTCATGCAGACTTAGTCTCAGTGGGCTTCTTGCTCTGCTTGGATCTATTCCAGGACTGAGCCGGCTTCAAATAATTCTTGGTTTGCTCTAGCTTAGAGGAGGCCTCTGACACTGGGTTTTTATCAGAACTAAAGGAACGAAAATACGAACTTTGTCCCTTAGAATGTTCTCCTTATCTTACGGTATGAAGTCATCCTTGGCCCCTGAAACCGTTGGAGATAGTCAAACAAACTCTTTCCCTTAATAGAGAGGGAAAGAGACCAGACTTAGAAGTTATATCTGTCAGAGCACCTTACAGGCCTGAACAGAAAACCTGAAGTCTTAGCCATAGGCTAAATATTTTGCGTAATAACAGCACAGATACAAGAATTAGTAACCCAGAAGGGCGTAATTCTTTCCTGAAAAATAACCACCTCGATCATTTTCGCGAAGGAGACGCACCAAAAGGTAGCTGCTCCAGCAACTGTGGCGACAAGATCCGCAAGTAAAAGCAAATATCCCATAGGTTGAAACATCCTCTTTAACAGAGTTTCCATCCTTATATCCGCCTGCTCTATGAACGACGAACTATCTTCACACGGGCTAGTATTATGTGTGGCAAGTGTAAAAAATAGCGCCAACCAAGTAGGGATGGGAAAAAGAAAACCCGCCCTCATAGAGAGCCCGGAACCGGGATCCTTAAAAGGCAGACAACGGGAAGGGGAATCTAATCCTGCCCCACTCATCCTTAATAATGATTGCCATCAAGTTTAGGACCCAGAGGTTCGTCTGGCAGCTCGGCCTTTGGAACCTCTAATGTAGTCAAAACCTCCTTTAGTAGAAAGCATAAACGTTCTGTCCTAAATCTAAAAACTGGATCCTCGACAGGCGGAGGATTATAGGCAGCAGACTCCAACCCTGAAAGCTCATACTCTGAAGTGTCAGAGAGAACCTCATCCTCGGATAACTGATCAGATATATCCAACAAATTACATGATGCCACCTGGGCAGGAGTGCAAGATTTAACCATTCACTTGCGCTTAACAGTGCGAAGGAAAGCACTAATGGCCGCAGACACGGCTGTATGAAACTGTGCAGTAACGTCTGGGGAGAAAAGGCCCCCTCCAGATAGAGGATTAGCAGTGCAATGGGAAGCTGCATGTGTATAAAAAGATGCATGTAGGGTGTGCACCTCACTGGACGAGGACTCCTCAGAAGTGGGCGGCTCAGTGGTATCAAACATGTCAACCTTATTTGATAAAATAGGGATAGGCATATGGAACATAATTGAGAGGGCGGATAGTCCAGAGCTCCCTCACAATATAAACAAACAGTCATTACTATTTGAAATAGAGGGAGAACCCTCTAATGATTCAGAATCCTCCATAGCTAAAGTACGATATGCGGAGGACTACAGAAAAAAACAACTTTATTTTAAATAAAAAAATGGCAGTTTTGTACCCGCAATGGCTGGGGTACTCACCACCTCCTATGACCCAGACAGAACATAAATAAAAACTCCTCTCCGGTAGTAACTCGTTCAAGAGAAAGGAAATGGAAGCCTCAACCATTCCGGTGCGCAATAAAAGACCGTCCCTGCTAAGAGAAAAAGCGTGCCAAGCTATTAAGCTGTGCAACCTTCAAAGTGAAAGTGAAACCTGTATGTTCCATCTCAGAAAATGAGCCCATAAACATCTTACACATAAAGCAGCATAAAATCAAATAAAGCATATATGATTGAACCCAACTGTTCATAATCCCCCTCAGGAGATATTAACCCTTGATAACATATAGATAAAAGGAGCCACACTGAGACCCTGTCTTCTAGCGTTTGCAATATGTGTGAATGAAACGATCTTACTGGAATCTATGCCAGTAACACGGTCCTTCAAGTTTGACAAATTGTAGCAGCACTTCTGGCATGGACTTGAGTGAAGAAAGCAGGCAGCGAAACTCGTCAATGCTGATTGCATAAGAAGCTATTAATATGAGTCTGTATGGTTTCGCAGAAAGACTCTCCCTGCATCTCCAGACTCTAACTTTCGTCAATGCTCTCACTGAGAGGCTGACAAAACTACTTAAAACTCCAGTCCCATCTCGAAGGGCAGATACCCTTCCTAAGGAACTACTCTGAAATCTTCTGACACTTCTCTGCCAACCTCCTGTGACCAAAGGCAAAGAATGACTGAGGGATGAGGGAAGTGGGGGAGGTATTTAAGCCTTTGGCTGGGGTGTCTTTGCCTCCTCCTGGTGGCCAGGTTCAGTATTTCCCACAAGTAAGGAATGCAGTTGTGGACTCTCCCTGTATTAAGAAGGAAAAACAGAAAATGCTGCAGATACCGCAGAAGATACCTGTGCAGCAAATTCTGCAAGCAAATAAACTCCAGTTGGTGTCTGAGAGGAACTGCAGGGCACTGCATGTGACACCAATAAGCTTTGGGACGTTTGAGGAGAACGGTGCCATAGCCTGAACAGCATCATCTTTAGAGACATTAGACTCAGAAATAAAAAACTTTAACTTTACATTTTAAAGATTTATTTAAACATGAGGTACAAAATTGCATAGAAATACAACCAGATTCTCTAGGCACAGTAAACATTCGGCTAGATTACGAGTTTTGCGGTAAGAGCTGCTCGGTGCTAACTTGCAAGTTATTGTCACCGCTCACCTCCATATAGCGCTGCTATTACAGGTTTGCATAAACTCGGCGTTAGCAGGCAAGAAGTGAGCATTGAGCAAAATTGACCTCAATACCACACTCCAATACCAGGGCCACGGTGAGCTGGTTTTACGTGCTTGTGCACGATTTCCCCATAGACATCAATGGGGAGAGCCGGCTGACAAAAAGTGTAACACCTGCAATAAAGGAGCGTAAAGCTCCGTAACGCAGCCCCATTGATTCCTATGGGGAAAGAAAAGTTATGTTTACACCTAACACCCTAACATAAACCCAGTCTAAACAACCCTAATCTGCCGCCCCCAACATCGCCGCCACCTACATTACACTTATTAACCCCTAATCTTCCGCCCTGAAATCGCTGCCACCTACATTACACTTATTAACCCCTAATCTGCCGCCCAACATCGCCGCCACCTACAGTACACGTATTAACTCCTAATCTGCCGCCCCCAACGTCGCGGCCACCTACCTACATTTTTTGCATCAGCCAATAGGATTTTTTCACCTTTAATTCCGATTGGCTGATAGAATTCAGCCAATCGGAAATTCAAGGGACGCCATCTTGGATGACGTCACTTAAAAGGAACCTTCATTCTTCAGTCGCCGTGGAAAGAAGAGGATGCTCCGCGCCGGATGTCTTGAAGATGGAGCCGCTCTGCGCCGGATGGATGAAGATAGAAGATGCCGTCTGGATGAAGACTTCTACCGGGTTGGATGAAGACTTTGGCCCGCTTGGATGAAGACTTCTGCCGGCTTCGATGAGGACTTCTGCCGCTTCGTGGAGGATGGATGTCGGTTCTTCAAAAACTGTAAGTGGATCTTCGGGGGTTAGTGTTAGGTTTCTTTAAGGGTTTATTGGGTGGGTTTTATTTTTAGAATAAGGCTTCTGGGCACCGAAAAAGAGCTAAATGCCCTTTTAAGGGCAATGCCCATCGAAATACCCTTTTCAGGGCAATGGGGAGCTTAGGTTTTTTTAGTAAGGATTTTATTTGGGGGGTTGGTTGTGTGGGTGGTGAGTTTTACTGTTGGGGGGTTGTTTGTCATTTTTGTTACAGGTAAAAGAGCTGATTTCTTTGGGGCAATGGCTATTGGTAGTTTATTGTAGGCTAGGTTTTTTTTTTACTTTGGGGGGGGGGCTTTTTTATTTTGATAGGGCTATTAGATTAGGTGTAATTAGTTTAAATATTTGAGAATTTCTTTTTTTATTTTGTGCAATTTAGTGTTTGTAACTCAGGTTAGGTTTTATTTTACAGGTAAATTTGAATTTATTTTAGCTAGGTAGCTAGTAAATGGTTAATAACTATTTAGTAACTAGTCTACCTAGTTAAAATAAATACAAACTTGCCTGTGAAATAAAAATAAAACCTAAGCTAGCTACAATGTAACTATTAGTTATATTGTAGCAAGCTTAGGGTTTATTTTATAGGTAAGTATTTAGTTTTAAATAGGAAATATTTAGTTTATGATAGGAATTTTTTATTAGATTTATTTTAATTATATTAAAGTAGGGGGTGTTAGGGTTAGACTTAGGGTTAGGTTTAGGGGTTTATAACTTTAGTATAGTGGCGGGGACATTGGGGGCGGCAGGTTAGGGGTTAATAAATGTAGGTAGGTGGTGGCAATGTTAGGGGCAGCAGATTAGGGGTTAATAAGTGTACTGTAGGTTGTGGCGATGTTAGGGACAGCAGATTAGGGGTTAATAATATTTAACTAGTGTTTGCGATGCGGGAGTGCAGCGGTTTAGGGGTTAATATGTTTATTCTAGTGGCGGCGATGTCAGGAGCGGCAGATTAGGAGTTAATAATTTTATTTTAGTGTTTTCGATGCAGGAGGGCCTCGGTTTAGGGGTTAATAGGTAGTTTATGGGTGTAAGTGTACTTTTTAACACTTTAGTTATGAGTTTTATGTTACGGCGTTGTAGCATAAAACCCATAACTACTGAATTTCAGTTTACGTTATGGATCTTGTAGTTTTAGGCTGTACCGCTCACTCGTAATACCGGCGCAAAGGACTTTTTGAAAACTGCGGTAGTTACGTTGCGTTCCGGCCAAAAAAGTGTGCGGTGCAGCTATACCTGCAAGACTTTTAATACCAGCGGTAGTGAAAAAGAGCCTTAACGCTGCTTTTTCACCCATACCGCAAAACTCGTAATCTATCCGATTATCTTGATAGGAGACTCCTGCTCCCTGACAAAATCAATACAAAAAATAAAAAACTATTTTTAATTGTTACTGGCCCTTTAAATTTGACACTTTAATTTAGACTGTGCTAAAAGCGATATAGTTTCCCCTTAACTAAGCATCTCTGCACCTCAGCATTAAACTGAGGTGCCGATCCCTCCGGAATTAAGCAGACTGAAGCTAAACCGGATACAAATATATTATGCACTGCAAGTGTGAGGAAATCATGTAAACCGGCCACTTTCTGCTATATACAGAAAAACTGTTAAGATGAAATTTGTTCAGTTTAATAAACAAGACCAGCAGCATCAATCTGCATCTATTCAGCAAGCTACTTACTGCCTTAATACAGAATCCTCTCACGGAAGCAGCCGACACCGCTCCGAAGCAGAAGATCACATGACCGGGTAGCAACAAGTTACGCCATTAAGCAAGTCTCTTGCCACATACATAAAACGTGCCTGCATACTTCCTGTAGAAAATCCTCAACTAAGGATTCCTTCTTTAGTCCCAATAATAAAAGCACAGAGCTATTCAATCATTTTAAAAACTCTGAAGTGCATGTCTCCTGACCTAGAAGACAAAATGCACTTACCTGCAATCTAGCTGTTCGGCAGGGCAACAGCTCAAGGCGTGAAAGGACAAATACTCCTTACAGAGGCCTGTAGAAAAAAGAAAGAACAGAATAAACCTACTCTGTCTTTCTATACTAGGGCAGCAAATATGTTAGGAAAACAGAGCAAGGCCCACCTCACAAGTTCCTTAAGAGATTAACGTGGATTACAGCTAGACCCAAAAATCTTGCTTCGAGCGAAAGAACTCCAATTTTCTTCAGACACCAAAACTTCACCTCCTCCATTGACAGAGGCAAAGAGAATGACTGGGGATTATGGGTAGGGGAGTTACAGCTTTGCTGTGGTGCTCTTTGCCCCCTCCTGCTGGTCAGGAGTGATATTCCCACTAGTAATTGATGAAGTTGTGGGTTATCTATATCTTAGGAAAGAAAACAAACAAAAAACATAATTTATGCTTACCTGATAAATGTATTTCTCTTGTGATGTATCGAGTCCACGGATTCATCCTTACTTGTGGGATATTCTCCTCCCCTACAGGAAGTGGCAGAGAGAGCACCCACAGCAGAGCTGTCTATATAGCTCCCCCTTAGCACCACCCCCCAGTCATTCGACCGAAGGCTAGGAAGAAAAAGGAGAAACTATAGGGTGCAGAGGTGACAAAGTTTAAAAATAAAAATATATATGCCTGTCTTAATAAACAGGGCGGTCCGTGGACTCGATACATCACAAGAGAAATAAATGTATCAGGTAAGAATAAATTATGTATCGAGTCCACGGATTCATCCTTACTTGTGGGATACCAATACCAAAGCTTTAGGACACGGATGAAGGGAGGGACAAGACAGGGACCTTAAACGGAAGGCACCACTGCTTGTAGAACCTTTCTCCCAAAAATAGTCTCCGAAGACGCAAAAGTATCAAATTTGGAAAAAGTATGAAGCGAAGACCAAGTCGCCGCATTACAAATCTGTTCAACAGAAGCCTCATTTTTAAAAGCCCATGTGGAAGCCACAGCTCTAGAAGAATGAGCAGTAATTCTTTCAGGAGGCTGCTGTCCAGCAGTCTCATAGGCCAAACGGATGATGCTTTTCAGCCAAAAGGAAAGAGAGGTAGCCATAGCCTTTTGACCTCTCCGCTTACCAGAATAAACAACAAACAATGAAGATGTTTGACGGAAATCTTTAGTTGCTTGTAAGTAGAACTTTAAAGCACGAACCACATGAAGATTGTGCAATAGACGTTCCTTCTTTGAAGAAGGATTAGGACACAGTGAAGGAACAACAATCTCTTGATTGATATTCTTATTAGAAACAACCTTAGGAAGAAACTCAGGTTTGGTACGCAAAACCACCTTATCTGCATGGAAAATAAGATAAGGGGAATCACACTGTAAAGCAGATAGCTCAGAAAGTCTTCGAGCCAAAAAGATAGCTACTAAAAACAAAACTTTCCAAGATAGAAACTTAATATCTATGGAATGCATAGGTTCAAACGGAACCCCTTGAAGAACTTTAAGGACTAAGTTTAGGCTCCAAGGCGGAGCAACAGGCTTAAATACAGGCTTAATTCTGACCAAAGCCTGACTAAATGCTTGAACGTCTGGGACATCTGCCAGACGTTTGTGTAGTAGAATAGACAAAGCAGATATTTGCCCTTTTAGGGAACTAGCTGATAATCCCTTCTCCAAACCTTCTTGGAGAAAAGACAATATTCTAGGAATCCTAATCTTACTCCATGAGTAACCTTTGGATTCACACCAATAAAGATATTTGCGCCAAATCTTATGATAGATCTTCCTGGTGACAGGCTTTCTAGCCTGAATCAGGGTATCAATCTCCAAGCAGTCAGACGCAGAGAAACTAGATTTGGATGCGCGAAAGGACCTTGGATTAGAAGGTCCCGCCTCATTGGCAGAGACCACGGTGGAACCGAGGACATGTCTACTAGGTCTGCATACTAAGTCCTGCGTGGCCACGCAGGTGCTATCAGAATCACCGAAGCTCTCTCCTGCTTGATTCTGGCAACCAGACGTGGGAGGAGAGGAAACGGTGGAAATACATAGGCCAGAATGAAGGACCAAGGAACTGCTAAAGCATCTATCAGCACCGCCTTGGGATCCCGGGACCTGGACCCGTAACAAGGAAGTTTGGCATTCTGACGGGACGCCATCAGATCCAATTCTGGTGTGCCCCATAGCTGAATCAGCTGAGCAAATACTCCGGATGGAGTTCCCACTCCCCCGGATGAAAAGTCTGACGACTTAGGAAATCCGCCTCCCAGTTCTCTACTCCTGGGATGTAGATTGCTGAGAGATGGCAAGAGTGATCCTCTGCCCATCGGATTATTTTGGTTACCTCCATCATCACTAGAGAACTCCTTGTTCCTCCTTGATGATTGATATAAGCTACAGTCGTGATGTTGTCCGACTGAAACCTGATGAATTTGGCCGCAGCAAGCTGAGGCCATGCCTGAAGCGCATTGAATATCGCTCTCAGTTCTAGAATGTTTATCAGAAGAAGAGATTCCTCCCGAGAACATAAGCCCTGTGCTTTCAGGGAGTTCCAGACTGCACCCCAGCATAGCAGGCTGGCATCTGTCGTTACAATGAGCCACTCTGGCCTGCGGAAGTACATTCCCTGAGACAGGTGGTCCTGAGACAACCACCAGAAAAGAGAATCTCTGGTCTCCTGGTCCAGATGCAGTTGAGGAGATAAATCTGCATAATCCCCATTCCACTGTTTGAGCATGCATAGTTGCAGTGGTCTAAGGTGTAGGCGGGCAAAAGGAACTATGTCCATTGCCGCTACCATGAGTCCGATTACCCCCATACCCTGAGCCACTGATGGCCGAGGAATGGAATAAAGAGCTCGGCAAGAGGTTAAGAATTTTGATTTTCTGAGCTCCGTCAGAAATATTTTCATTTCTACCGAATCTATCAGAGTCCCTAGAAAGGAAACTCTTGTAAGAGGGAAGAGAGAACTCTTTTTCATGTTCACCTTCCACCCGTGAGATCTCAGAAAAGCCAACATAATGTTTGTGTGAGACTTGGCTAGCTGGAAAGACGATGCCTGAATTAAGATGTCGTCTAGATAAGACGCCACTGCTATGCCCGGTGGTCGTAGAACCACCAGAAGGGACCCTAGCACCTTTGTGAAAATTCTTGGTAATGCCTGTTTAGAAAGGCGAATCTGAGAAATTGATGATGATTTCTGTGAATAGGTATGTGTAGATACGCATCCTTTAAGTCTACTGTAGTCATATATTGACCCTCCTGGATCAGAGGTAGAATAGTCAGAATAGTCTCCATCTTGAATGATGGAACTTTGAGGAACTTGTTTAGAATTTTGAGATCCAAGATTGGTCTGACAGTTCCCTCTTTTTTGGGAACCACAAACAGGTTTGAGTAGAACCCCAGCCCCTGCTGTTCCTCTTTTGGGACTGGGCGGATCACCCACATGGTATGTAAGTCTTCTACACGGCGTAAGAACGCCTCTCTCTTTGTCTGGTTTACAGACAATTGAGAAATGTGAAATCTCCCCCTTGGAAGGGAGTCTTTGAATTCCAGAAGATATCCCTGGGACACAATCTCTAAAGCCCAGGGATCGTGAACATCTCTTGCCCAAGCCTCAGCGAAGAGAGAGAGTCTACCCCCTACTAGATCTGGTCCCGGATCGGGGGCTACCCCTTCATGTTGTCTTAGAGGCAGCTGCAGGCTTCTTGGCCTGTTTACCCTTGTTCCAAGCCTGGTTAGGTCTCCAGACTGATTTGGATTGGGCAAAATTCCCCTCTTGCTTTGAAGCAGAGGAAGCTGAAGCAGGATCACTCTTAAAGTTCCGAAAGGAACGAAAATTATTTTGTTTGGTCCTCATCTTATTTGATCTATCCTGAGGAAGGGTATGACCTTTCCCTCCAGTGATGTCTGAAATAATCTCTTTCAGTTCAGGCCCGAATAGGGTCTTTCCTTTGAAAGGGATGTTTAAAAGTCTAGATTTAGATGACACATCAGCAGACCAGGACTTAAGCCATAACGCCCTGCGTGCTAAAATGGCAAAACCTGAATTATTTGCCGCTAATTTAGCCAGTTGAAATGCGGCATCAATAATAAAAGAATTAGCCAACTTAAGGACCTTAATTCTGTCCATAATCTCCTCTAATGGAGTCTCCATCTGAAGAGCCTCTTCTAGAGCCTCAAACCAGAAAGCAGCTGCAGTAGTTACAGGAACAATGCACGCAATAGGTTGGAGAGAAAAACCCTGATGAACAAAAATTTTCTTCAGGAGACCCTCTAATTTTTTATCCATAGGATCTTTGAAAGCACAACTGTCTTCGATAGGTATAGTTGTACGCTTAGACAGAGTAGAAATAGTTCCCTCCACCTTAGGAACTGTCTGCCATGAGTCCCGCATGGTGTCAGATATGGGAAATATTTTCTTAAAAACAAGAGGGGGAGAGAACGGAATACCTGGTCTATCCCACTCCTTAGTAATAATATTCACAATCCTCTTAGGGACTGGAAAAACATCAGTGTAAACAGGAACCTCTAAGTATTTATCCATTTTACACAATTTCTCTGGAACAGCTATAGGGTCACAATCATCTAGAGTCGCTAATACCTCTCAGAGCAATAAGCGGAGGTGTTCAAGCTTAAAATTAAAGGCCGTCATATCAGATTCTGTCTGAGGAAGCGTCTTTCCTGAATCAGAAATTTCTCCCTCAGATAACAAATTCCTCACCCCTACTTCAGAGCATTGTGAGGGCATATCAGATACGGCTACTAAACCTAAAGCGTCAGACGGCTCAGCATTTTTCCTAAATCCAGAGCTGTCCCGCTTTCCTTGTAAACCAGGCAGTTTAGATAAAACCTCTGTGAGGGTTGTATTCATAACTGTGGCCATATCCTGTAAAGTAAAAGAATTTGACGCACTAGAGATACTTGGCGTCACTTGAGCGGGCGTTACTGGTTGTGACACTTGGGAAGAGCTAGATGGCGAACCCTCATTTACTTCTGACTGAGAATCATCTATTGCTCTATTTTTAAGTGCTAATATATGTTCTTTATAGTTTATAGACATATCAGTACAATTGGGACACATTCTAAGAGGGGGTTCCACAATGGCTTCCAAACATATTGAACAAGGATTTTCCTTGGTGTCAGACATGTTAAACAGGCTAGTAATGTAACAAGCAAGCTTGGAAAACACTGTAATCAAAGAAAATAACACTTAGAATTAAAACGGTACTGTGCCTTTAAAAGAAAAAAGTTGCACAAATTCTGCAAAACAGTGTAAAAAAGCAGTAAACGTAACGAAATTTTTACAGTAGCATCATAACGACTTAGTGACTTTGCACAGCTATGCAAATAAACAATTAACCCCTTAATGGGAAAACCGGATTGAAAAAGACTCTCGGCACCTTGCCACAGCTCTGCTGTGGCTCCTACCTGCCCTTCAGAACGATTTGTGGGGGAAAAAAATTATTTTACAGCCCTCAAACACAACAGGAACCTCAGGAGAAGCAGTTAGATGTCTCTGAGGAAAAGAAACTGCGCAACTGAGGCGCGAAAATAGGCCCCTCCCACCTCACTCGATGTTTTGAGGCCTATCAAACAAACACCAGAGTGTCTCTTAATTAACCATGTGGGTTAAAAAAACAAAAACAAGCCACAATGACCCCTTTAGTCCCTTCAAAAAACGTTATAATTGCATCATTCACTGAATAAACAAAAACGTTTGTTTTTTTTTTTAAAACAGTGTCACCAGTAACTAATGAGCCCTTCAAGCAAGCTGAAATTCCTATCAAAGGGTCTGAATACAGCTTACACTTCCCTCATGGGAATAATGCCAGCCTTTTCTAGAATTAACACAGTCTGTCTAGAAAAAACAAAATTTATGCTTACCTGATAAATTTATTTCTCTTGTGGTGTATCCAGTCCACGGGTTCATCCATTACTTGTGGGATATTCTCCTTCCCAACAGGAAGTTGCAAGAGGACACCCACAGCAGAGCTGTCTATATAGCTCCTCCCCTAACTGCCACCGCCAGTCATTCGACCGAAGACAAGCAAGAAAAAAGGAGAAACTATAGGGTGCAGTGGTGACCGTATTTTAAAAATAAAAAACACCTGCCTTAAAATGACAGGGAGGGCCGTGGACTGGATACACCACAAGAGAAATAAATTTATCAGGTAAGCATAAATTTTGTTTTCTCTTGTAAAGGTGTATCCAGTCCACGGGTTCATCCATTACTTGTGGGATACCAATACCGAATCTTTAGGACACGGATGAAGGGAGGGACAAGGCAGGAACTTAAACGGAAGGCACCACTGCCTGTAAGACCTTTCTCCCAAAAATAGCCTCCGAAGAAGCAAAAGTATCGAATTTGTAGAATTTAGAAAAAGTATGAAGCGAAGACCAAGTCGCCGCCTTACAAATCTGTTCAACAGAGGCCTCATTTTTAAAAGCCCATGTGGAAGCCACCGCTCTAGTGGAATGAGCTGTAATTCTTTCAGGAGGCTGCTGGCCAGCAGTCTCATAAGCTAAGCGGATTATGCTTCTCAGCTAAAAAGAAAGAGAAGTTGCCGAAGCCTTTTGGCCTCTCCTCTGTCCAGAGTAGACAACAAACAAAGCAGATGTTTGACGAAAATCCTTCGTAGCTTGTAAATAAAACTTCAAAGCACAAACCACATCAAGATTGTGTAAAAGACGTTCCTTCTTTGAGGAAGAATTAGGACATAATGAAGGAACAACAATCACCTGATTGATATTATTATTAGATACTACTTTAAGAAGAAACCCAGGTTTAGTACGCAAAACTAGCTTATCTGCATTGAAAATCAGATAAGGTGAATCACACTGTAAAGCAGATAACTCTGAAACTCTTCGAGCCGAGGAAATAGCTACTAAAAACAGAACTTTCCAAGATAAAAGTTTAATATCTATGGAATGCAAAGGTTCAAATGGAACCCCTTGAAGAACTTTAAGAACTCAATTTAAACTCCATGGCGGAGCAACAGGTTTAAACACAGGCTTGATTCTAACTAAAGCCTGGCAAAACGCCTGAACGTCTGGAACCTCAGCCAGACGTTTGTGCAAAAGAATAGACAGAGCAGAAATCTGTCCCTTTAAGGAACTAGCTGACAATCCCTTCTCCAATCCTTATTGGAGAAAGAATAAGATTCTAGGAATCCTGACTTTACTCCATGAGTAACCCTTGGATTCACACCAATGAAGATATTTACACCATATCTTATGATAGATTTTCCTGGTGACAGGCTTTCGAGCCTGAATTAAGGTATCAATGACCGATTCGGAAAAACCACGCTTTGATAGAATCAAGCGTTCAATCTCCAAGCAGTCAGACGCAGAGAAATTAGATTTGGATGTTTGAAAGGACCTTGAAGAAGAAGGTCCTGCCTTAGCGGCAGAGTCCATGGTGAAAAGGATGACATGTCCACCAGATCTGCATACCAAGTCCTGCGTGGCCACGCAGGAGCTATCAAAATCACCGAAGCTCTCTCCTGCTTGGCAATCAGACGAGGGAGCAGAGGAAACGGTGGAAACACATAAGCCACGCTGAAGGACCAGGGCGCTGCTAGAGCATCTATCAGCGCTGCCTTGGGATCCCTGGACCTGGACCCGTAATGAGGAAGCTTGGCGTTCTGACGAGACGCCATGACATCCAGTTCTGGTTTGCCCCATAGTTGAATCAACTGGGCAAATAACTCCGGATGGAGCTCCCACTCCCCCGGATGAAAAGTCTGCCGACTTAGGAAATCCGCCTCCCAGTTCTCTACTCCTGGGATATGGATAGCTGAGAGATGGCAAGAGTGAACCTCTGCCCATAGAATTATCTTTGAAACCTCCAACATTGCCAGGGGGCTCCTTGTTCCCCCCTGATGGTTGATGTTGGCTACAGTCGTGATGTTGTCCGACTGAAATCTGATGAACCTGACCGCAGCTAGCTGAGGCCAAGCCTGAAGAGCATTGAATATCGCTCTTAGTTCCAGAATGTTTATCGGAAGGAGGGTTTCCTCCTGAGTCCATGAACCCTGAGCCTTCAGGGAGTTCCAGACTGCGCCCCAGCCCAGAAGGCTGGCATCTGTCGTCATTATAGTCCATTCTGGCCTGTGGAAACTCATTCCCCTGGACAAATGGACCCAAGATAGCCACCAGAGAAGAGAATCCCTGGTCTCCTGATCCAGATTTAGCAGAGGGGACAAATCTGTTTAATCCCCATTCCACTGATTGAGCATGCAAAGTTGCAGTGGTCTGAGATGTAGGCGGGCAAACGGAACTATGTCCATTGCCGCTACCATTAAGCCGATTACTTCCATACACTGAGCCAATGACGGCTGAGAAGTGGAATAAAGACCACGGCCGGAATTTAAAAGCTTTGACAACCTGACCTCTGTCAGAAAAATCTTCATTTCTATTGAATCTATCAGAGTTCCTAGGAAGGAAACTCTTGTGAGAGGAGAGAGAGAACTCTTTTCTATGTTCACCTTCCACCCGTGAGACCTCAGGAATGCCAGAACAATGTCCGTATGGGACTTGGCGATTTGAAAAGTCGACGCCTGTATCAGAATGTCGTCTAGGTAAGGAGCCACCGCTATGCCTCGTGGCCTTAGAACCGCCAGTAGGGACCCTAGAACCTTCGTAAAGATTCTTGGTGCCGTGGCTAACCCAAAGGGAAGAGCCACAAACTGGTAGTGCCTGTCTAGGAAGGCAAACCTGAGAAACCGATGATGATCTCTGTGTATCGGAATGTGGAGATAAGCATCCTTTAAGTCCACGGTAGTCATATATTGACCCTCCTGGATCATAGGATGGTTCAAATAGTCTCCATCTTGAAGGATGGGACCCTGAGAAATTTGTTTAGGATCTTGAGATCCAAGATTGGTCTGAAAGTTCCCTCTTTTTTGGGAACTATAAACAGATTTGAATAGAATCCCTGCCCCTGTTCCTCCCTTGGAACTGGGTGGATCACTCCCATAACCAGAAGGCCTTGAACGCAACGCAAGAATGCCTCTCTCTTTATCTGGTTTGCAGATAATTGTGAGAGATGAAATCTCCCCTTTGGAGATGAGGCTTTGAAATCCAGAAGATATCCCTGGGAAACAATCTCCAGAGCCCAGGGATCCTGGACGTCTCTTGCCCAAGCCTGGGCGAAGAGAGAAAGTCTGCCCCCAACTAGATCCGGTCCCGGATCGGGGGCTACTCCTTCATGCTGTCTTAGAGGCAGCAGCAGGTTTTTTTGGCCTGCTTTACCTTGTTCCAAGCCTGGTTAGGTCTCCAGACTGGCTTGGACTGGGCAAAAGTTCCCTCTTGTTTTGCAGTAGAGGAAGTTGAAGCTGCGCCACTCTTGAAGTTTCGAAAGGAACTAAAATTAGTCTGTTTGGTCCTTAATTTGTTGGTACCTATTCTGGGGAAGGGCGTGGCCTTTTCCTCCAGTAATATCAGAAATGATCTCCTTCAGTCCAGGCCCGAATAGGGTCTGCCCTTTGAAGGGGATGTTGAGAAGCTTAGACTTTGAAGTAACGTCAGCTGACCAGGACTTAAGCCATAGCGCCCTATGCGCCTGAATGGCAAAACCTGAATTCTTAGCCGTTAGCTTTGTTAAATGAAAAACGGCGTCAGAAATAAATGAATTGGCTAACTTAAGAGCTTTAAGCCTGTCTAGGATATCATCCAACGGGGTCTCCACCTGTAGAGCCTCCTCAAGAGACTCGAACCAGAAAGCCGCTGCAGCAGTGACTGGGGCAATGCATGCAAGAGGCTGGAGAATAAAACCTTGTTGTATAAAGATTTTATTAAGGAAACCCTCTAATTTTTTATCCATTGGATCTAGGAAAGCGCAACTGTCCTCGACGGGGATAGTTGTACGCTTAGCTAGGGTAGAGACTGCTCCCTCCACCTTAGGGACCGTCTGCCACGAGTCCCGTGTAGCAGCATCTATGGGAAACATCTTTTTAAAAGCAGGAGGGGGAGAGAACGGTACACCTGGTCTATCCCATTCCTTCGTAATAATTTCTGAAAACCTCTTAGGGATTGGAAAAACATCAGTGTAAACAGGCACTGCAAAGTATTTGTCCATTTTACACAATTTCTCTGGGACTACAATGGTGTCACAGTCATCCAGAGTCGCTAAAACCTCCCTGAGCAACAAGCGGAGGTGTTCAAGCTTAAATTTAAATGCTGTCATTTCAGAGTCAGACTGAAGTAACGCCTTCCCTGAATCAGAAATGTCACCCACAGATAGAAGCTCTCCTGCTTCGGCTTCTGTACATTGTGAGGGTATATCAGACATAGCTACTAAAGCGTCAGAAAGCTCTGTATTTGTTCTAGCCCCAGAGCTGTCTCGCTTTCCTTGTAACCCTGGCAGTTTGGACAATACCTCTGTGACGGTATGATTCATAACTGCCGCCATGTCTTGTAAGGTAAACGCATTGGACGTGCCAGATGTACTTGGCGTCACTTGTGCGGGAGATATAGGTTCTGACACATTGGGAGAGCTAGGTGGTTTAACCTCCCTTTTGTCAGTCTGAGAAATCTCTGGTGATAAATCTTTAAAAGCCATAATATGGTCTTTATAACTTATAGAAAGGTCAGTGCATTTGGTACACATTCTAATAGGGGGTTCCACAATGGCTTCTAAACATAATGAACAAGGAGTTTCCTCTATGTCAGACATGTTTAACAGACTAGTAATGAGACCAGCAAGCTTGGAAAACACTTTAATAAATGTGAAAAAGCAATTAAACAAAAACGGTACTGTGCCTTTAAGAGAAAAAAACTACCACATAAACTGCAAAACAGTGTTAAAAAGTAGTAAACTCTATGAAATTTTTACAGTGTATATAAGAGACCAAAGCAGTATTGCACCCACTTGCAAATAGATGATTAACCCCTTAGGCCCCAAACCGGATTAGAACAACGGTAAAACCGTTAAAAAACAGTCAAACACACTGCCACAGCTCTGCTGTGGCTCCTACCTGCCCTTAAACACGATTTTTGCAGGAAAAAAACCTTCTATAGTGGTCCTAGATGCCAGAGGACTCCTTTAGGGAAGCTGGATGTCTCAGTCTGAATATCAACTGCGCATAACGTGCGCGAAAATAGGCCCCTCCCACCATGCACTCAATGTCAGAGGGCCTTAAAAAAGTACTCCTAGGAGCAATCTAACAAGCCATGTGGAAAACTAGGCCCCAAATAAAGATTTATCACCCTCAGAGAAAAAACGTTTTTTTCTGTAAGTTATGCAAACGTTTTTACACTAAGTAAGATGAGAATTAACATGAATATTACCCTTATCTTGTAAGCATGATCCCAGTCGTTGTTAAATCACTGTATCAGGCTTACCTCAAATATACCAAGTATTGTCAGCATTTTCTAGACCTTATCATCTCTCTAGAAAAAATATACTGAACATACCTCAAAGCAGGTGATCTGCAAACCGTCCCCCCAACTGAAGTTTTCTTTCCATACTCTTCAGTTATGTGTGAGAACAGCAATGGACCTTTGTTACAAACCGCTAGGATCATCAACCTCCAGGCAGATTCTTCTTCCAATTTCTGCCTGAGAGTAAAACAGTAAAACGCCGGTACCGTTTAAAAATAACAAACTCTTGATTGAAGGTAAAAACTACACTAAGTCACCACATATCTCTGGTGGCAGTTAGAGGAGGAGCTATATAGACAGCTCTGCTGTGGGTGT
Source organism: Bombina bombina (assembly GCF_027579735.1). Classification (NCBI taxonomy): domain Eukaryota; kingdom Metazoa; phylum Chordata; class Amphibia; order Anura; family Bombinatoridae; genus Bombina; species Bombina bombina. The sequence continues at coordinate 460,634,681 of NC_069505.1, read as the reverse complement.
CCTCTTGCAACTTCCTGTTGGGAAGGAGAATATCCCACAAGTAATGGATGAACCCGTGGACTGGATACACCTTTACAAGAGAAATATAGACTGAACATACCTCATATGCCGCTTAGCATGCAAACCGTTCCCCCAACTGAAGTTTTCCTGTACTCTTCAGCCCTTGTGAGAACAGCAGTAGTTCTTAATTACAAAGTGCTAAGATCATCATCCTCCTTGCAGAAATCTTCATCCCTTTTCTGCCAGAGAGTAAATAGTACACACCGGTACCATTTAAAATAACAAACTTTTGCTTGAGAAAATAAAAAACTAACATTTTTGTCACCACACTCCTCTTGCCCTTCCTAGCAGTTAAGCAGGCAGAGAGAATGACTGGGGGTGGAGCTAAGGGGGGAGCTATATAGACAGCTCTGCTGTGGGTGCTCTCTCTGCCATTTCCTGTAGGGGAGGAGAATATCCCACAAGTAAGGATGAATCCGTGGACTCGATACATCTTACAAGAGAAAAACTGATGTTTCTATGATGAAGAGCCTATGTCTCTGAGCACTCACTGTGTATTACAACATCCCACACATGTATGACAGGATCACTATGGGTCAGTAGCACAGTGTGTGATGTATAACTGGTGGTGGCACCTCAGCAGGATGACCAAGCAGGGAGCAGTACAAGGGAAGGTACACAAGGCAGGAGCAGTACAAGGGAAGGTACACAGGGCAGGAGCAGTACAAGGGAAGGTACACAGGGCAGGAGCAGTACAAGGAAAGGTACACAGGGCAGGGAGCAGTGCAAGGGAAGGTACACAGGGCAGGGAGCAGTGCAAGGGAAGGTACACAGGGCAGGGAGCAGTACAAGGGAAGGTACACAGGGCAGGGAGCAGTACAAGGGAAGGTACACAGGGCAGGGAGCAGTACAAGGGAAGGTACGCAGGGCAGGAGCAGTGCAAGGGAAGGTAGACAGGGCAGGATCAGTACAAGGGAAGGTACACAGGGCAGGAGCAGCACAAGGGAATTACACAGGGCAGGAGCAGTACAAGGGAAGGTACACAGGGCAGGAGCAGTGCAAGGAAAGGTACACAGGGCAGGAGCAGTGCAAGGGAAGGTACACAGGGCAGGAGCAGTACAAGGGAAGGTACAAAGGACAGGAGCAGTACAAGTGAAGGCACACAGGGCAGGAGCAGTACAAGGGAAGGTACACAGGGCAGGAGCAGTACAAGGAAAGGTACACAGGGCAGGAGCAGTGCAAGAGAAGGTACACAGGGCAGGGAGCAGTACAAGGGAAGGTACACAGGACAGGAGCAGTACAAGGGAAGGTACACAGGGCAGGAGCAGTACAAGGGAAGGTACACAGGGCAGGAGCAGTACAAGGGAAGGTACAAAGGACAGGAGCAGTACAAGTGAAGGTACACAGGGCAGGAGCAGTACAAGGGAAGGTACACAGGGCAGGAGCAGTACAAGGAAAGGTACACAGGGCAGGAGCAGTGCAAGAGAAGGTACACAGGGCAGGGAGCAGTACAAGGGAAGGTACACAGGACAGGAGCAGTACAAGGGAAGGTACACAGGGCAGGGAGCAGTACAAGGGAAGATACACAGGGCAGGAGCAGTACAAGGGAAGGTACACAGAGCAGGAGCAGTACAAGGGAAGATACACAGGGCAGGAGCAGTACAAGGGAAGGTACACAGGGCAGGAGCAGTACAAGGGAGGGTACACAGGGCAGGAGCAGTATAAGGGAAGGTACAAAGGGTAGGAGCAGTACAACAGATAGCTCAGCGTGCTAAGGCACTGTGGCTGAGCTCTGTAGCAGACCAAGGGTTGCATTTTCGATACCCGGCGAGGTCCACTCAGCCTTTTCAACCTTTCGAGGTCGATAAAAATTATCAGCGCCTTGAGACCCTTACGGGTGATTAGCCGCTTTTTACAAGTACCCAATACATACATACATACATACATACAAGGGAAGGTACACCGGGCTGTATATCTCATGTATGATTTAATAATGTAACAAATTTCTGTAATAACAACACACAAATTGTATAGCTGTTTAACACAAGATTAGGTGTCGCTTATATGCGTCTTTGTCCCCTTCCCTGTAGACGAGTTATATAAATTATTACCTAGAGACCTGAGGGTCTGGTAATTCTCCATCATCACATCCTTATAAAAATCTTTTTGTTCTTCAGTTAAACAGTCCCACTCCTTCTCCGTGAAATAAACTGCAACTTCATCAAACTCCATTTGGTCCTTTAAAAAAAACAAAAAAACATCGAAAAACGAATTTAACTTACAAAGCGTAAGCCATAGAGAGAAACCTGTGACAACTAACCCAGAGCTCGGCCAGTGACCATGAACAGAGCATATAGTCAGTGTGCTCACTCCCACTGGGGTTGTGCTGTCAGTGTTGTATAAAGACCATGAACAAACCCAGAGCTCTGCCAGTGATCATGAACAGACCATATAGTCAGTGTGCTCACCGCCCCCCCCCTGGGATTGTGCTGTGTGTGTGTTGTATAAAGACCATGAACAAAGCTAGAGCTCGGCCAGTGACCATGAACAGACCATATAGTCAGTGTGCTCACTCCCCCTGGGGTTGTGCTGTGTGTGTTGTATAAAGACCATGAACAAACCCAGAGCTTGGCCGGAGACCATGAACAGACCATATAGTAAGTGTGCTCACTCCCCTTGGGGTTGTGCTGTGTGTGTTGTATAAAGGCCATGAACAAACCAGAGCTCGGCCAGTGACAAGGAATAGACCATAAGGTCAGTTTGCTCACTCCCCCTGGGGTTGTGCTGTGTGTGTGTTGGATAAAGACCATGACCAAACCCAGAGCTCTGCCAGTGACCATGAACAGACCATATAGTCAGTGTGCTCACTCCCCCTGGGGTTGTGCAGTGTGTGTTGTATAAAGGCCGCTCAGCAGCAGACGTTGCACACAGCAGCAGATAAGTGACAATATGACTAATCGTCCTCACCTCCCCAGTCACCATGTAGATCTCTGAGGTTTGGTTCTTCTCAGTCGTCGCCTTGTTGGTCACACGTCAATCAGCCTCGTTGTGATCTTTCAGTGAGGTAAATGATAATGAGTAACAGATACCCACCTTGACACCCCACAGTAACCACAAACTAAACAAGAGAGGGAGGATGTGTAAATGATAAATTAAAGATTAAAGTATTCGCATGTAGCTAGTCTGCTTGTTACGGACAAAATTAGAAAGTCTAAACCTTGTTCTATAATCACACATACAGTGTCTGGGTTTGGTAATTCAGATCAGTTCAATTTCGCTAAATTATGTAATGGCTTTAAGGTGACAAATTGTTCCCAATCACTTGGCTGATGGGTAAGGTGAAGATCCCTCTGTCTCAAACATACATAATCCCTCACCAGTACTGTATACACAGATATATATTTATACAAAATCATATAGAGGTTCCCTATGTCACACACACACAGTCCCCTCACCAGTACTGTATACACAGATATAGATTATTATACAATATCATATAGAGGTTCCCTCTGTCTCACACACACACATAGTCCTCTCACCAGTACTGTATACACAGATTATATATTATTATACAATATCATATAGAGGTTCCCTCTGTCTCACACACACACACACACATAGTCCCCTCACCAGTAATGTATACACAGATATATATTATTATACAATATCATATAGAGGTTCCCTCTGTCTAACACACACACATACATAGTCCCCTCACCAGTACTGTATACACAGTTATATATTATTATACAATATCATATAGAGGTTCCCTCTTTCTCACACACACATATAGTACCTCACCAGTACTGTATGCACAGATATATATTATTATACAATATCATATAGAGGTTCCCTCTGTCACACACACATAGTCCCTCACAAGTACTGTATACACAGATATATATTATTATACAATATCATATAGAGGTTCCCTCTGTCTCACACACACACATATAGTCCCTCACCAGTACTGTATACACAGATATATATTATTATACAATATCATATAGAGGTTCCCTCTGTCTCACACACATATAGTCCCCTCACCAGTACTGTATGCACAGATATATATTATTATACAATATCATATAGAGGTTCCCTCTGTCACACACACATAGTCCCTCACAAGTACTGTATACACAGATATATATTATTATACAATATCATATAGAGGTTCCCTCTGTCTCACACACACACATATAGTCCCTCACCAGTACTGTATACACAGATATATATTATTATACAATATCATAAAGAGGTTCCCTCTGTCTCACACACACACACACACAGTCCCCTCACCAGTAATGTATACACAGACATATATTATTATACAATATCATATAGAGGTTCCCTCTGTCTCACACACACACATAGTCCCTCACCAGTACTGTATACACAGATAATATATTATTATACAATATCATATAGAGGTTCCCTCTGTCTCACACACGCACATAGTCCCTCACCAGTACTGTATACACAGATATATATTATTATACAATATCATATAGAGGTTCCCTCTCTCACTCACACACACATAGTCCCTCACCAGTACTGTATACACAGATATATATTATACAATATCATATAGAGGTTCCCTCTGTCTCACACACACATACATACATAGTCCCTCACCAGTACTGTATATACAGATATATATTATTATACAATATCATATAGAGGTTCCCTCTGTCTCACACACACACATAGTCCCTCACCAGTACTGTATACACAGATATATATTATTATACAATATCATATAGAGGTTCCCTCTGTCACACACACACATAGTCCCTCACCAGTACTGTATACACAGATATATATTATTATACAATATCATATAGAGGTTCCCTCTGTCACACACACACATAGTCCCCTCACCAGTACTGTATACACAGATATACATTATTATACAATATCATATAGAGGTTCCCTCTGTCTCACACACACAAATAGTCTCCTCACCAGTACTGTAAACACAGATATATATTATTATACAATATCATATAGAGGTTACCTCTGTCTCACACACACACACATAGCCCCTCATCAGTACTGTATACACAGATATATATTATTATACAATATTATATAGAGGTTCCCTCTGTCACACACACACATATAGTCCCTCACCAGTACTGTATACACAGATATATATTATTATACAATATCATATAGAGGTTCCCTCTGTCTCACACACACACATAGTCCCTCACCAGTACTGTATACACATATATATATATTACTATACAATATCATATAGAGGTTCCCTCTGTCACACACACACACACACATAGTACCTCACCAGTATCTTATACACAGATATATATTATTATACAATATCATATAGAGGTTCCCTCTGTCTCACACACGCATAGTCCCTCACCAGTACTGTATACACAGATATATATTATTATACAATATCATATAGAGGTTCCCTCTGTCTCACACACACACATAGTCCCTCACCAGTACTGTATATACAGATATATATTATTATACAATATCATATAGAGGTTCCCTCTGTCTCACACACACATAGTCCCTCACCAGTACTGTATACACAGATATATATTATTATACAATATCATATAGAGGTTTCCTCTGTCTCACACACATATAGTACCTCACCAGTACTGTATACACAGATATATATTATTAAACAATATCATATAGAGGCTCCCTCTGTCTCACACACACATAGTCCCTTACCAGTACTGTATACACAGATATATATTATTATACAATATCATATAGAGGTTCCCTCTGTTTCACACACAAACACATAGTCCCTCACCAGTACTGTATATACACAGATATATATTATTATACAATATCATATAGAGGTTCCCTCTGTCTCACACACACACACATAGCCCCTCACCAGTACTGTATGCACAGATATATATTATTATACAATATCATATAGAGGTTACCTCTGTCTCACACACACACACACACACATAGCCCCTCACCAGTACTGTATACACAGATATATATTATTATACAATATTATATAGAGGTTCCCTCTGTCACACACACACATATAGTCCCTCACCAGTACTGTATACACAGATATATATTATTATACAATATCATATAGAGGTTCCCTCTGTCACACACACACACACATAGTACCTCACCAGTATCTTATACACAGATATATATTATTATACAATATCATATAGAGGTTCCCTCTGTCTCACACACGCATAGTCCCTCACCAGTACTGTATACACAGATATATATTATTATACAATATCATATAGAGGTTCCCTCTGTCTCACACACACACATAGTCCCTCACCAGTACTGTATATACAGATATATATTATTATACAATATCATATAGAGGTTCCCTCTGTCTCACACACACATAGTCCCTCACCAGTACTGTATACACAGATATATATTATTATACAATATCATATAGAGGTTCCCTCTGTCTCACACACACACACACACACATAGTCCCTAACCAGTACTGTATATACATAGATATATTATTATACAATATCATATAGAGGTTCCCTCTGTCTCTCACACACACATAATCCCTCACCAGTACTGTATACACAGATATATATTATTATACAATATCATATAGAAGTCCCCTCTGTCTCACACACACATATAGTCCCTCACCAGTACTGTATACACAGATATATATTATTATACAATATCATATAGAGATTCCCTCTGTCTCACACACACATATAGTCCCCTCACCAGTACTGTATACACAGATATATATTATTATACAATATCATATAGAGGTTCCCTCTGTCTCACACACACATATAGTCCTTCACCAGAACTGTATACACAGATATATATTATTATACAATATCATATAGAGGTTCCCCTCTGTCTCACACACACATATAGTCCCCTCACCAGTACTGTATACACAGATATATATTATTATACAATATCATATTAGAGGTTCCCTCTGTCACCACAACACTATAGTCCTCCCCTACCAGTACAGTATACACAGATATATATTATTATACAATATCATATAGAGGTTCCCCCTGTCTCACACACACACATAGTCCCCTCACCAGTACAGTATACACAGATATATATTATTATACAATATCATATAGAGGTTCCCCCTGTCTCACACACACACATAGTCCCTCACCAGTACTGTATACACAGATACATATTATTATACAATATCATATAGAGGTTCCCTCTGTCACACACACACACATAGTCCCTCACCAGTACCTTATACACAGATATATATTATTATACAATATCATATAGAGGTTCCCTCTGTCTCACACACACATAGTCCCTCACCAGTACTGTATACACAGATATATATTATTATTTAATATCATATAGAGGTTCTCTCTCTCTCACACACACACATAGTCCCTCACCAGTACTGTATACACGGATATATATTATTACACAATATCATATAGAGGTTCCCTCTGTCTCACACAAACACATAGTCCCTCACCAGTACTGTATATACAGATATATATTATTATACAATATCATATAGAGGTTCCCTCTGTCTCACACACACATAGTCCCTCACCAGTACTGTATACACAGATATATATTATAATACAATATCATATAGAGGTTCCCTCTGTCTCACACACACACATAGTCCCTCACCAGTACTGTATACACAGATATATATTATTATACAATATCATATAGAGGTTCCCTCTGTCTCACACACACACATAGTCCCTCACCAGTACTGTATACACAGATACATATTATTATACAATATCATATAGAGGTTCCCTCTGTCACACACACACACATAGTCCCTCACCAGTACCTTATACACAGATATATATTATTATACAATATCATATAGAGGTTCCCTCTGTCTCACACACACATAGTCCCTCACCAGTACTGTATACACAGATATATATTATTATACAATATCATATAGAGGTTCTCTCTCTCTCACACACACACATAGTCCCTCACCAGTACTGTATACACGGATATATATTATTACACAATATCATATAGAGGTTCCCTCTGTCTCACACAAACACATAGTCCCTCACCAGTACTGTATATACAGATATATATTATTATACAATATCATATAGAGGTTCCCTCTGTCTCACACACACACATAGTCCCTCACCAGTACTGTATACACAGATATATATTATTATACAATATCATATAGAGGTTCCCTCTGTCTCACACACACATAGTCCCTCACCAGTACTGTATACACAGATATATATTATTACACAATATAATATAGAGGTTCCCTCTGTCTCATCACAAACACATAGTCCCTCACCAGTACTGTATATACAGATATATATTATTATACCAATATCATATAGAGGTTCCCTCTGTCTCACACACACATAGTCCCTCACCAGTACTGTATACACAGATATATATTATTATACAATATCATTATAGAGCTCTGTCACACACACACACATAGTCCCTCACCAGTACTGTATACACTAGTGATGCACCGAAATGGAAATTCTGGACCGAAACCGAATCCGAAAATCCAGGATGCACTTAGCCGAAAACCGAAACTGATACCGAAAATGTATTTTTTCAAATTATTTTCAAATTATTTTTTTTTAGTTTTTTTTTTTGCATAATTAGAGCCAATAAAAAAAGCCCACACTTTTATTGAAAGTAACACACTAAAATTGGACAAAAATATCTTAAAACAATAATATGCAACATCAATAATTTTACCAAGAAAAAAAAAACAGGCAAAAAAATAATGCCCATTTTCGACCAAAATGTTTCTGCGACCAAAATTTTGGTGCATCCTCTACTTAACACAATTATACATATCAATATACTGTATTATTCTTCATTTAGTTCTATGTAACATAATCATATTTCAACAGTTTTTTTTTTACCAATTATCCAAATAAAGTATAATCCTAGAAAACTCATTATATGCAGAACAGTAAGTGAAGTTAATAAACTTAAACAGCAGCTCTAGGCTAGCATCAAATTTGAAATATGCTACACAATAATTTTACCGAAACTAACAGGCAAAAAAACCCGAAAACCGAAATAGCCAAAAATGCCATTTTCGGCCGAAATTTCGGTGCATCCCTAGTATACACAGGTATATATTATTATACAATATCATATAGAGGTTCCTTCTGTCTCACACACCACACAGTCCCTCACAGTACCTTATACACAGATATATATTATTAAACTATATCATATAGAGGTTCCCTCTGTCCTCACACACACATAGTCCCTCACCAGTACTGTATACACAGATATATATTATTATACAATATCATATAGAGGTTCCTTCTGTCTCACACACACACATAGTCCCTCACCAGTACTGTATATACAGATATATATTATTATACAATATCATATAGAGGTTCCCTCTGTCTCACACACACATAGTCACTCACCGGTACTGTATACACAGATATATATTATTATACAATATCATATAGAGGTTCCCTCTGTCTCACACACACACACACATAGTCCCTCACCAGTACTGTTACACAGATATTATTATTATTACAATATCATATAGAGGTTTCCTCTGTCTCACACACATATAGTACCTCACCAGTACTGTATACACAGATATATTATTATTAAACAATATCATATAGAGGCTTCCCTCTGTCTCAACACACACATAGTCCCCTCACCAGTACTGTATACATAGATATATATTATTATACAATATCATATAGAGGTAGCCTCTGTCTCACACACACATATAGTCCCTTACCAGTACTGTATACACAGATATATATTATTATACAATATCATATAAGAGGTTCCCTCTTTCTCACACACACATACATAATCCCTCACTAGTACTGTATACACAGATATATATTATTATTATTTTTTTATTATTTTTTTTTTTATTTATTATCCAACAAGGCAGAAAACAACATTTAAACATTATTGCTAGATCATTGCACCTCACAGGGTAAACGATCCCAAACATTACAATACAACATGATCTTACTTAGTCCATATAAACACAATAATAGCAATAATCTTCTGCCTTAAGAATTTAACTAACACATGTATCTATATTATAGACAAGACATTGAACCTTAATTGAGTATATTAACAGCATCTATAACCCTGGTCACATAATACCTATGCCCGAAAATTACAATTCATTAAGACGTGTCTTGAGCTAGAGGTCCCTCTGTCTCACACACACACATAGTCGCTACACGGTACTGTATACACAGCTATATATTATTATACAATATCATATAGAGGTTTTCCTCTGTCTCACACACATATAGTCCTCACCAGTACCTGTATACACGGATATATATTATTATACAATATCATATAGAGGTTCCCTCTGTCTCACACACACACACACATAGTCCCCTCCCAGTACTGTATACACAGATATATATTATTATACAATATCATATAGAGGTTTCCCTCTGTCTCACACACACACACACACACACATAGTCCCTCACCAGTACTGTATAGACAGATTTATAGTATTATACAATATCATATAGAGGTTCCCCTCTGTCTCAAAACACACATATAGTCCCCTCACCAGTACTGTATACACAGATATATATTATTATACAATATCATATAGAGGTTCCTCTGTCACACACACACATAGTCCCCTCACCAGTACAGTATACACAGATATATATTATTATACAATATCATATAGAGGTTCCCCCTGTCTCACACACCCTTAGTCCCTCACAGTACTGTATTCACAGATACATATTATTATACAATAATCATATAGAGGTTCCCTCTGTCTCACACACACACATAGTCCCTCACCAGTACCTTATACACGCTATATATTATTATACAATATCATATAGAGGTTCCCTCTGTCTCACACACACATAGTCCCTCACCAGTACTGTATACACAGATATATATTATTATACATATCATATAGAGGTTCCTCTCTCCTCACACACACACACACATAGTCCCTCACCAGTACTATATATACGGATATATATTATTACACAATATCATATAGAGGTTCCCTCTGTCTCACACAAACACATAGTCCCTCACATTACTGTATATACAGATATATATTATCATACAATATCAATAGAGGTTCCCTCTGTCTCACACACACATAGTCCACTCACCAGTACTGTATACACAGATATAATATTATTATACAATATCATATAGAGGTTCCCTCTGTCTCACAACACACACATAGGTCCCTCACCAGTACTGTATACACAGATATATATATTATTATCACAATATCATATAGAGGTTCCCTCTGTCTCACACAAACACATAGTCCCTCACCAGTACTGTATATACAGATATATATTATTATACAATATCATATAGAGGTTCCCTCTGTCTCACACCACACATAGTCGCTCACCGGTACTGTATACAACAGATATATATTATTATAACAATATCATAAAGAGGTTTCCTCTGTCTCACACACATATAGTACCTCACCAGTACTGTATACACAGATATATATTATTAAACAATATCATATAGAGGCTCCCTCTGTCTCACACACACATAGTCACCCTCACCAGTACTGTATACACAGATATATATTATTATACAATATCATATAGAGGTTCCCTCTGTCTCACACACACATATAGTCCCTTACCAGTACTGTATACACAGATATATATTATTATACAATATCATATAGAGGTTCCCTCTGTCTCACACACACATACATAATCCCTCACTAGTGCTGTATACACAGATATATATTATTATACAATATCATATAGAGGTTCCCTCTGTCTCACACACACATATAGTCCCTTACCAGTACTGTATACACAGATATATATTATTATACAATATCATATAGAGGTTCCCTCTGTCTCACACACACACATATAGTCCCTCACCAGTACTGTATATACAGATATATATATTATTATACAATATCATATAGAGGTTCCCTCTGTCTCACACACACACACATATAGTCCCTCACCAGTACTGTATACAACAGATATATATTATTATACAGTATCATATAGAGGTTCCCTCTGTCTCACAACACTCCACATAGTCCCTGACCAGTACTGTATACACAGATATATATATTATACAATATCATATAGAGGTTCCCTCTGTCTCCACATACACATAGTCCCCTCACCAGTACTGTATACACATATATTATTATTACAATATCATATAGAGGTTCCCTCTGTCTCACACACACATAGTCCCCTCACCAGTACTGTATACACAGATATATATTATTATACAATATCTATAGAGGTTCCCTCTGTCTCACAACACACCACACTTAGTCCACTACCAGTACTGTATACACAGTTATATATTATTATACAATATCATATAGAGGTTCCCTCTGTCACACACACCACACCTAGTCCCTCACCAGTACTGTATACACAGATTTATAGTATTATACAATATCATATAGAGGTTCCTCTGTCTCAAACACACATATAGTACCTCACCAGTACTGTATACACAGATATATATCTATTATACAATATCATATAGAGGTTCCCTCTGTCACACACACACACAGTCCCTCACCAGTACTGTATATACAGATAAATATTAATATACAATATCATATAGAGGTTCCCTCTGTCTCACACACACACATCGTCCCTCACCAGTACTGTATACACAGATATATATTATTATACAGTAATCATATAGAGGTTCTCCCTCTGTCTCACACCACACACATAGTCCCTCACTAGTACTGTATACACAGATATATATTATTATACAATATCATATAGAGGTTCCCTCTGTCTCACACACACACATATATAGTCCCTCACTAGTACTGTATACACAGATATATATTATTATACAATATCATATAGAGGTTCCCTCTGTCTCACACACACACACATAGTCCCTCACTAGTACTGTATACACAGATATATATTATTATACAATATCATATAGAGGTTCCCTCTGTCTCACACACACACATATAGTACCTCACCAGTATTGTATACACATATGTATATTATTATACAATATCATATAGAGGTTCCCTCTGTCACACACACACACATATAGTCCCCTCCACCAGTACTGTATACAACAGATATATATTATTATACAATATCATATAGAGGCTCCCTCTGTCTCTCACACACATAGTCCCTCACCAGTACTGAATACACAGATATATATTATTATACAATATCATATAGTGGTTCCCTCTGTCTCACACACACACACATATATAGTCCCTCACCAGTACTGTATACACAGATATATATTATTATACAATATCATATAGAGGTTCCCTCTGTCACACACACATAGTCCCTCACCAGTACTGTATACACAGATATATATTATTATACAATATCATATAGAGGTTCCCTCTGTCACACACACATAGTCCCTCGCCTCACTAGTACTGTATACACAGATATATATTATTATACAATATCATATAGAGGTTCCCTCTGTCACACACACACATAGTCCCCTCACCAGTACTGTATACACAGATATATATTATTATACAATATCATATAGAGGTTCCCTCTGTCTCACACACACATATAGTCCCTCACCAGTACTGTATACACAGATATATATTATTATACAATATCATATAGAGATTCCCTCTGTCTCACACACACACATATAGTCCCTCACCAGTACTGTATACACAGATATATATTATTACACAATATCATATAGAGATTCCCTCTGTATCACACACACACATAGTCCCATCACCAGTACTGTATACACAGATATATATTATTATACAATATCATATAGAGGTTCCCTCTGTCTCTCACACACAGTCCCCTCACCAGTACTGTATACACAGATATATATTATTATACAATATCATATAGAGGCTCCCCTCTGTCTCTCACACACATAGTCCCTCACCAGTACTGTATACACAGATATATATTATTATACAATATATTATATATATATATATATATATATAATATATATATATATATATATAATATATATATATATATATATATACTGAACCTCTTTACACACTTACTACCTTATATAGAGATATTATCACATGCACGCGCTAATAGTTACCTAAGAAAACCGTGCCATCTTGTTCCTAATAAACATAAAGAACTAGTAGTAATGCACAGCAGCCTTTACCTTTGGCCGCAGCAGTCATCATGTGACTTATGACATCACTGGTCCTTTAGCTGGATGGGAACTAGCTGCTACTGTTTGAGCGGTCGAAGGTAAGTATGAACAAAGCCCTCTTTGTATACCGGTAAATACTGTACTAAATATATATATCTGTATGTGTTTATGAGACAGCAGGAACTGGGATGTGTGTATAATACAGAGGAAACCTCTCTATAATATTATATATCTGTGAATAAGGTACTGGGAGGGGCTGTGTGTTTGAGATAGAGGGAACCTCTATATAATATTATATATCTGTATATAAGGTGCTGGGTGTGTGTGAGACAGAGGGAACGTCTCTATAATATTGTATATCTGTATATAAGGTACTGGGGGAGGGGGCTGGTGTGTGTGAGACAGAGGGAATCTCTATATAAGATTATATATCTGTATATAAGGTACTGGGGAGGGGCTGTGTTTGTGAGACAGAGGGAACCTCTCTATAATATTATATATCTGTATATAAGGTACTGGGGAGGGGTCTGTGTGTGTGTGAGACAGAGGGAACCTCTATATAAGATTATATATCTGTATATAAGGTACTGGTGAGGGGCTGTGTGTGTGAGACAGAGGGAACCTCTCTATAATAGTATATAACTGTATATAAGGTACTGGGGAGGGGCGTGTGTGTGAGAAAGAGGGAACCTCTCTATAATTATTTATCTGTATATAAGGTACTGGGGAGGGACTGTGTGTGTAAGACTTAGGGAACCTCTCTATAATATTATATATCTGTATATAAGGTACTGGGGAGGGGCTGTGTGTGTGAGACAGAGGGAACCTCTCTATAATATTATATATCTGTATATAAGGTACTGGGGAGGGGGCTGTGTGTGTGTGAGACAGAGGGAACCTCGTTATAATATTATTTATCTGTAATAAGCTACTGGGGAGGGGCTGTGTGTGTGATGACAGAGGGAACCTCTATAAATTCTATATATCTGTATATTAGGTACTGGGGAGGGGCTGTGTGATGTGAGACAGAGGGAACCTCTCTATAATATTATATGTCTGTATATAATGTACTGGGGAGGGGGCTGTGTGTGTGGGACAGAGTGAACCTCTATAATATTATATATCTGTATATAAGGTACTGGGGAGGGGGCTGTGTGTGTGAGACAGAAGGAACCACTCTATAATATTATATATCTGTATATAATGTACTGGGGAGAGGCTGTGTGTGTGTGAGACAGAGCGATCCTCTCTATAATATTTTATATCTGTATATAAGGTACTGGGGAGGGGTTGTGTGTGTGTGTGAGACAGAGGGAAACACTCTATAATATTATATATCTGTATATAATGTACTGGGGAGAGGCTGTGTGTGTGTGAGACAGAGCGATCCTCTCTATAATATTATATATCTGTATATAAGGTACTGGGGAGGGGGCTGTGTGTGTGAGACAGAGGGAACCACTCTATAATATTATATATCTGTATATAATGTACTGGGGAGAGGCTGTGTGTGTGTGAGACAGAGCGATCCTCTCTATAATATTATATATCTGTATATAAGGTACTGGGGAGGGGTTGTGTGTGTGTGAGACAGAGGGAAACACTCTATAATGTTATATATCTGTATATAATGTACTGGGGAGAGGCTGTGTGTGTGTGTGAGACAGAGCGATCCTCTATAATATTATATATCTGTATATAAGGTACTGGGGAGGGGCTGTGTGTGTGTGAGACAGAGGGAACCTCTCTATAATATTATATATCTGTATATAAGGTACTGGGGAGGGGCTGTGTGTGTGTGAGACAGAGGGAACATATCTATAATATTATATATCTGTATATAAGGTACTGGGGAGGGGCTGTGTGAGTGTGTGAGACAGAGGGAACCTCTCTATAATATTATATATCTGTATATAAGGTACTGGGGAGAGGCTGTGTGTGTGAGACAGAGGGAACCTCTCTATAATATTATATATCTGTATATAAGGTACTGGGGAGGGGCTGTGTGAGTGTGTGAGACAGAGGGAACCTCTCTATAATATTATATATCTGTATTTAAGGTACTGGGGATAGGCTGTGTGTGACACAGAGGGATCCTCTCTATAATAATATATATCTGTATATAAGGTACTGGGGAGGGGCTGTGTGTGTGTGAGACAGAGGGAACCTCTCTATAATATTATATATCTGTATATAAGGTACTGGGGAGGGGCTGTGTGTGTGTGAGACAGAGGGAACCTTTCTATAATATTATATATCTGTATATAAGGTACTGGGGAGGGGCTGTGTGAGTGTGTGAGACAGAGGGAACCTCTCTATAATATTATATATCTGTATATAAGGTACTGGGGAGAGGCTGTGTGTGTGTGAGACAGAGCGATCCTCTATAATATTATATATCTGTATATAAGGTACTGGGGAGGGGCTGTGTGTGTGTGAGACAGAGGGAACCTCTCTATAATATTATATATCTGTATATAAGGTACTGGGGAGGGGCTGTGTGTGTGTGTGAGACAGAGGGAACATCTCTATAATATTATATATCTGTATATAAGGTACTGGGAGGGGGCTGTGTCATACCTCCCAACATTTCAAAATTAAAAAGAGGGACACCCCCCCCCCCGAACAAAAAAATTGAAATGTGGTGGGCTGGGCTTAAAAAAATCATAAGACCAAAGTAATAAAAATAAAATTCTAAATAAAGTCATATATTTAATACACTGTACTGGCAGGCAAAATCAAACACAAGCTCAAACACTGGTATGGCTATGTGAGCGGCTGTATTTAATTAGCCTTTGCAAAGACATTGCCTAAATATTTTTATCTTAATTGCCACATTTATTAATACATTCTTAAAACTACTCTCTGCATTCCCCCTTAAATTCTAGATTCTGGCCTTTAAAGTCAGCAAAATGCACCAGTTAACAACATACAATAGCATACACTTACACATGCACACACACACATACATAGCATACACTTACACAATGCAAGATACACACACACACACACTACCATAGAATACACTTATACATGCAGATATACATACACACTACATAGCATACAACTTACACATGCAGATACACACACACACTACATAGCATACAGTTATACATGCAGATACACACACACTACATAGCATACACTTATACATGCAGATACATACAAACTACATTGCATACACTTACACATGCAGATATACACACACACATACATAGGCATACAACTTACACATGCAGATACACACACACATACATAGCATACACTCATACATGCAGATACCACACACACTACATAGCATACACTTATACATGCCAGATACATACCACTACATAGCATACACTTACCACATGCAGATACACACACACTACATAGCATACACTTATACATTGCAGCATTCACTTATACATGCAGATACACAGACACTACATAGTATACACTTATACATGCAGACACACACACTACATAGCATACACTTATACATGCAGATACACACTTATACATGCAGATACACATACACACACTACATAGCTTACATTTATACATGCAGACACACATACACATACATAGCATACCACTTACACATGCAGATACACATACACACACTACATAGCTTACATTTATACATGCAGACACACACACACACTACCTAGCATAAACTTATACATACAGATACACACACACACAGTTATGGATACAGATAGACACACACACTTCACATCATATATGGGTATCTGTAATTCATTGTATGGGGTCCATGGGGTTGGAAGCACATTAGTGGCAGTCTGCGGGCTGCCACTGTTCGTTACACTGTTCGTTACCCTGGTATTAGCACTGCTCATTGTATAAAACTGAAGGCATGCTAGTATTATCACCAGGGGTTAGATATCATCATTACCTGAGGTAGGTTAGAGAGGTCACCATTACCCGTGGTCAGAGTGTATACAGGCCTTCTTACTCCTGCTTAACCCAACACACCATTCATTTTCCACAGGGAATATAACAGGTATCTAAACCCTGTGAGAGCAAAGCCAGCTGCTTCTGAGTATGGGCCCAATAGAATTTAAAAAAAAAAAAAAAAAAAAATTTTTTTTTTTAAATGCCTGGGGCAAATCGGGGACAGATGGCTAGCAACTCGGGACAAGAGGGGACAGACCCCTAAAATCGGGACTGTCCCGCGAAAATCGGGACAGTTGGGGGGGTATGCTGTGTGTGTGTGAGACAATGGGTACCTCTCTATAATATTATATATCTGTATATAAGGTACTGGGGAGGGGCTGTGTGTGTGTGTGACAGAGGGAACCTCTCTATAATATTATATATCTGTATATAAGGTACTGGGGATGGGGCTGTGTGAGTGTGAGACAGAGGGAACCTCTCTATAATATTATATATCTGTATATAAAGTATTGGAGAGGGACTGTGTGTATGTGTGAGACAGAGGGAACCTTTCTATAATATTATATATCTGTATATAAGGTACTGGGGAGGGGTCTGTGTGTGTGTGAGACAGAGGAAACCTCTCTATAATATTATATATCTGTACATAAGGTACTGGGGAGGGACTGTGAGTGTGAGACAGAGGGAACCTCTCTATAATATTATATATCTGTAATATAAAGTACTGGAGAGGGACTGTGTGTATGTGTGAGACAGAGGGAACCTTTCTATAATATTATATATCTGTATATAAGGTACTAGGGAGGGGGCTGTGTGTGTGTGAGACAGAGGGAACCTCTCTATAATATTATATATCTGTATATAATGTACTGGGGAGGGGGATGTGTGTGTGTGAGACAGAGGGAACCTTTCTATATTATTATATATCTGTATATAAGGTACTGGGTAGGGGCTGTGTGTGTGTGTGTGAGACAGAGGGAAAATCTCTATAATATTATATATCTGTATATAAGGTACTGGGGAGGGGGGCTGTGGTGTGTGAGACAGAGGGAACCACTCTATAATATTATATATCTGTATAATGTACTGGGGAGAGGCTGTGTGTGTGTGAGACAGAGCGATCCTCTCTATAATATTATATATCTGTATATAAGGTACTGGGGAGGGGTTGTGTTGTGTGTGTGAGACAGAGGGAAACAATCTATAATGTTATATATCTGTATATAATGTACTGGGGAGAGGCTGTGTGTGTGTGTGAGGACAGAGCGATCCTCTATAATATTATATATCTGTATATAAGGTACTGGGGAGGGGCTGTGTGTGTGTGAGACAGAGGGAACCTCTCTATAATATTATATATCTGTATATAAGGTACTGGGGAGGGGCTGTGTGTGTGTGAGACAGAGGGAACCTTTCTATAATATTATATATCTGTATATAAGGTACTGGGGAGGGGCTGTGTGAGACAGAGGGAACCTCTCTATAATATTATATATCTGTATATAAGGTACTGGGGAGAGGCTGTGTGTTGTGAGACAGAGGGAACCTCTCTATAATATTATATATCTGTATATAAGGTACTGGGGTGGGGGTGTGTGAGTGTGTGAGACAGAGGGAACCTCTCTATAATATTATATATCTGTATATAAGGTACTGGGGATAGGCTGTGTGTGACACAGAGGGATCCTCTCTATAATAATATATATCTGTATATAAGGTACTGGGGAGGGGCTGTGTGTGTGTGAGGACAGAGGGAACCTCTCTATAATATTATATATCTGTATATAAGGTACTGGGGAGGGGCTGTGTGTGTGTGAGACAGAGGGAACCTTTCTATAATATTATATATCTGTATATAAGGTACTGGGGAGGGGCTGTGTGAGTGTGTGAGACAGAGGGAACCTCTCTATAATATTATATATCTGTATATAAGGTACTGGGGAGAGGCTGTGTGTGTGTGAGACAGAGCGATCCTCTATAATATTATATATCTGTATATAAGGTACTGGGGAGGGGCCTGTGTGTGTGTGAGACAGAGGGAACCTCTCTATAATATTATATATCTGTATATAAGGTACTGGGAGGGGCTGTGTGTGTGTGTGAGACAGAGGGAACATCTCTATAATATTATATATCTGTATATAAGGTACTGGGAGGGGGCTGTGTCATACCTCCCAACATTTCAAAATTAAAAAGAGGGACACCCCCCCCCCCCCCGACAAAAAAAATTGAAATGTGGTGGGCTGGGCTTAAAAAATCATAAGACCAAAGTAATAAAAATAAAATTCTAAATAAAGTCATATATTTTAATACACTTAGGCAGCAAATCAAACACAAGCTCAAACCACTGGTATGGCTATGTGAGCGCTGTATTTAATTAGCCTTTGCAAAGACATTGCTAAATATTTTTATCTTAATTGCACATTTATTAATACATTCTTTAAAACTACTCTCTGCATTCCCCATTAATATTCTAGATTCTGGCCTTTAAAGTCAGCAAAAATGCACAGTAACACACTACATAGCATACACTTACACATGCACACACACACTACATAGCATACACTTACACATGCAGATACACACACACACACACTACATAGAATACACTTATACATGCAGATATACATACACACTACATAGCATACACTTACACATGCAGATACACACACACACTACATAGCATACAGTTATACATGCAGATACACACACACTACATAGCATACACTTATACATGCAGATACATACACACTACATAGCATACACTTACACATGCAGATATACACACACACACTACATAGCATACACTTACACATGCAGATACACACACACACTACATAGCATACACTTATACATGCAGATACACACACACTACATAGCATACACTTATACATGCAGATACATACACACTACATAGCATACACTTACACATGCAGATACACACACACTACATAGCATACACTTATACATGCAGCATACACTTATACATGCAGATACACAGACACTACATAGTATACACTTATACATGCAGACACACACACTACATAGCATACACTTATACATGCAGATACACACTTATACATGCAGATACACATACACACACTACATAGCTTACATTTATACATGCAGACACACATACACACTACATAGCATACACTTACACATGCAGATACACATACACACACTACATAGCTTACATTTATACATGCAGACACACACACACACTACATAGCATAAACTTATACATACAGATACACACACACACAGTTATGGATACAGATAGACACACACACTACATCATATATGGGTATCTGTAATTCATTGTATGGGTCCTGGGTTGGCAAGCACATTAGCTGGCAGTCTGCGGCTGCCACTGTTCGTTACACTGTTCGTTTACCCTGGTATAGCACTGCTCATTGTAATAAAACTGAAGGCATGCTAGTATTATCACCAGGGGTTAGATATCATCATTACCAGAGGTAGGTTAGAGAGGTCACATTACCCGTGGTCAGAGTGTAACAGCCTTCTTACTCCTTCTTAACCCACACACCATTCATTTTCCAAAGGGAATATAACAGGTATCTAACCCTGTGAGAGCAAAGCCAGCTGCTTCTGAGTATGGGCCCAATAGAATTAAAAAAAAAAAAAAAAAAAAAATTTTTTTTTTTTAAATGCCTGGGGCAAATTGGGGACAGATGGCTAGCAACTCGGGACAGAGGGACAGACCCCTAAAATCGGGACTGTCCCGCGAAAATCGGGACAGTTGGGGGGGTATGCTGTGTGTGTGTGAGACAATGGGTACCTCTCTATAATATTATATATCTGTATATAAGGTACTGGGGAGGGGCTGTGTGTGTGTGTGACAGAGGGAACCTCTCTATAATATTATATATCTGTATATAAGGTACTGGGGGATGGGGCTGTGTGAGTGTGAGACAGAGGGAACCTCTCTATAATATTATAATATCTGTATATAAAGTATTGGGAGAGGGACTGTGTGTATGTGTGAGACAGAGGGAACCTTTCTATAATATTATATATCTGTATATAAGGTACTGGGGAGGGGTCTGTGTGTGTGTGAGACAGAGGAAACCTCTCTATAATATTATATATCTGTACATAAGGTACTGGGGAGGGACTGTGAGTGTGAGACAGAGGGAACCTCTCTATAATATTATATATCTGTAATATAAAGTACTGGAGAGGGACTGTGTGTATGTGTGAGACAGAGGGAACCTTTCTATAATATTATATATCTGTATATAAGGTACTAGGGAGGGGGCTGTGTGTGTGTGTGAGACAGAGGGAACCTCTCTATAATATTATATATCTGTATATAATGTACTGGGGAGGGGGATGTGTGTGTGTGAGACAGAGGGAACCTCTCTATAATATTATATATCTGTATATAAGGTACTGGGTAGGGGCTGTGTGTGTGTGTGTGAGACAGAGGGAACATCTCTATAATATTATATATCTGTATATAAGGTACTGGGGAGGGGGCTGTGTGTGTGAGACAGAGGGAACCACTCTATAATATTATATATCTGTATATAATGTACTGGGGAGAGGCTGTGTGTGTGTGAGACAGAGCGATCCTCTCTATAATATTATATATCTGTATATAAGGTACTGGGGAGGGGTTGTGTGTGTGTGTGAGACAGAGGGAAACACTCTATAATGTTATATATCTGTATATAATGTACTGGGGAGAGGCTGTGTGTGTGTGTGAGACAGAGCGATCCTCTATAATATTATATATCTGTATAATAAGGTACTGGGGAGGGGCTGTGTGTGTGTGAGACAGAGGGAACCTCTCTATAAATATTATATATCTGTATATAAGGTACTGGGGAGGGGCTGTGTGTGTGTGAGAGACAGAGGGAACCTTTCTATAATATTATATATCTGTATATAAGGTACTGGGGAGGGGCTGTGTGAGACAGTGGGAACCTCTCTATAATATTATATATCTGTATATAAGGTACTGGGGAGAGGCTGTGTGTGTGAGACAGAGGGAACCTCTCTATAATATTATATATCTGTATATAAGGTACTGGGGAGGGGCTGTGTGTGTGTGTGAGACAGAGGGAACCTCTCTATAATATTATTTATCTGTTATTTAAGGTACTGGGGATAGGCTGTGTGTGACCACAGAGGGATCCTCTCTATAATAATATATATCTGTATATAAGGTACTGGGGAGGGGCTGTGTGTGTGTGAGACAGAGGGAACCTCTCTATAATATTATATATCTGTATATAAGGTACTGGGGTGGGGCTGTGTGTGTGTGTGAGACAGAGGGAACCTCTCTATAATATTATATATCTGTATATAAGGTACTGGGGAGGGGCTGTGTGAGTGTGTGAGACAGAGGGAACCTCTCTATAATATTATATATCTGTATATAAGGTACTGGGGAGAGGCTGTGTGTGTGTGAGACAGAGCGATCCTCTATAATATATATATCTGTATATAAGGTACTGGGGAGGGGCTGTGTGTGTGTGAGACAGAGGGAACCTCTCTATAATATTATATATCTGTATATAAGGTACTGGGGAGGGGCTGTGTGTGTGTGTGAGACAGAGGGAACATCTCTATAATATTATATATCTGTATATAAAGGTACTGGGAGGGGGCGCTGTGTCATACCTCCCAACATTTCAAAATTAAAAAGAGGGGACAACCCCCCCCCCCCCCCCGACAAAAAAATTGAAATGTGGTGGGCTGGGCTTAAAAAAATCATAAGACCAAAGTAATAAAATAAAATTCTAAATAAAGTCATATATTTTAATACACTTAGGCAGCAAATCAAACACAAGCTCAAACCACTGGTATGGCTATGTGAGCGCTGTATTTAATTAGCCTTTGCAAAGACATTGCTAAATATTTTTATCTTAATTGCACATTTATTAATACATTCTTTAAAACTACTCTCTGCCATTCCCATTAATATTCTAGATTCTGGCCTTTAAAGGTCAGCAAAAATGCACAGTAACACACTACATAGCATACACTTACACATGCACACACACACTACATAGCATACACTTACACATGCAGATACACACACACACACACTACATAGAATACACTTATACATGCAGATATACATACACACTACATAGCATACACTTACATATGCAGATACACACACACTACATAGCATACAGTTATACATGCAGATACACACACACACTACATAGCATACACTTATACATGCAGATACATACACACTACATAGCATACACTTACACATGCAGATATACACACACACTACATAGCATACACTTACACATGCAGATACACAACACACACACTACATAGCATACACTTATACATGCAGATACACACACACTACATAGCATACACTTATACATGCAGATACATACACACTACATAGCATACACTTACACATGCAGATACACCAC
The DNA here is from genome assembly GCF_027579735.1 of Bombina bombina. Classification (NCBI taxonomy): domain Eukaryota; kingdom Metazoa; phylum Chordata; class Amphibia; order Anura; family Bombinatoridae; genus Bombina; species Bombina bombina. The sequence goes on along the minus strand of NC_069505.1, from coordinate 460,610,202 downwards.
ACACTACATAGCATACACTTATACATGCAGCAATACACTTATACATGCAGATACACAGACACTACATAGTATACACTTATACATGCAGACACACACACTACATAGCATACACTTATACATGCAGATACACACTTATACATGCAGATACACATACACACACTACAATAGCTTACATTTATACATGCAGACACACATACACACTACATAGCATACACTTACACATGCAGATACACATACACACACTACATAGCTTACATTTATACATGCAGACACACACACACACTACATAGCATAAACTTATACATACAGTACACACACACACAGTTATGGATACAGATAGACACACACACTACATCATATATGGGTATCTGTAATTCATTGTATGGGGTCCTGGGGTTGGCAAGCACATTAGCTGGCAGTCTGCGGCTTGCCACTGTTCGTTACACTGTTCGTTACCCTGGTATTAGCACTGCTCATTGTATAAAACTGAAGGCATGCTAGTATTATCACCAGGGGTTAGATATCATCAATTACCAGAGGTAGGTTAGAGAGGTCCACCATTACCCGTGGTCAGAGTGTATACAGCCTTCTTACTCCTGCTTAACCCACACACCATTCCTTTTCCACAGGGAATATAACAGGTATCTAACCCTGTGAGAGCAAAGCCAGCTGCTTCTGAGTATGGGCCCAATAGAATTTAAAAAAAAAAAAAAAAAAAATTTTTTTTTTTTTTTAAATGCCTGGGGCAAATCGGGACAGATGGCTAGCAACTCGGGACAGAGGGACAGACCCTAAAATCGGGACTGTCCCGCGAAAATCGGGACAGTTGGGTGGGTATGCTGTGCTGTGTGTGAGACAATGGGTACCTCTCTATAATATTATAATATCTGTATATAAGGTACTGGGGAGGGGCTGTGTGTGTGTGTGACAGAGGGAACCTCTCTATAATATTATATATCTGTATATAAGGTACTGGGGATGGGGCTGTGTGAGTGTGGACAGAGGGAACCTCTCTATAATATTATATATCTGTATATAAAGTATTGGAGAGGGACTGTGTGTATGTGTGAGACAGAGGGAACCTTTCTATAATATTATATATCTGTATATAGGTACTGGGGAGGGGTCTGTGTGTGTGTGAGACAGAGGAAACATCTCTATAATATTATATATCTGTACATTAAGGTACTGGGGGAGGGACTGTGAGTGTGAGACAGAGGGACCTCTCTATTAATATTATATATCTTTAATATAAAGTACTGGAGAGGGGACTGTGTGTATGTGTGAGACAGAGGGAACTTTCTATAATATTATATATCTGTATATAAGGTACTAGGGAGGGGGCTGTGTGTGTGTGAGACAGAGGGAACCTCTCTATAATATTATCTATCTGTATATAATGTACTGGGGAGGGGGATGAGTGTGTGTGAGGACAGAGGGAACCTCTCTATAATCTTATATATCTGTATATAAGGTACTGGGTAGGGGCTGTGTGTGTGTGTGTGAGACAGAGGGAACATCTCTATAATATTCATATATCTGTATATAAGGTACTGGGGAGGGGGCTGTGTGTGTGTGTGAGACAGTGGGAACCTCTCTATAATATTATATATCTGTATATAAGGTACTGGGGAGGGGCTGTGTGTGTGTGTGAGACAGAGGGAACCTCTCTATAATATTATATATCTGTATATAAAGTACTGGAGAGGGACTTTGTGTGTGTGTGTGAGAGACAGAGGGAACCTATCTATAATATTATATATCTGTATATAAAATACTGGAGAGGGGCTGTTTGTGTGTGAGACAGAGGGAACCTCTGTATAATATTATATATCTGTATATTAAGGTACTGGGGAGGGGCTGTGTGTGTGAGACAGAGGGAACCTCTCTATAATATTATATATCTGTATATAAGGTACTGGGGAGGGGCTGTGTGTGTGAGACAGAGGGAACCTCTCTATAATATTATATATCTGTATATAAGGTACTAGGGGGGGGGCTGTGTGTGAGAGACAGAGGAAACCTACTCTATAATGTTATATATATTTCTATATATATATATATATAAGGTACTGAGGAAGGGCTGTCTGTGTTGTGTGAAGCAGAAGGAACTTATCATTAAAATGCAATAAAACAGGTTGAGATCTGTGCATATCCTAAAAGGGCTAATTAATTAAAAATAGTTTGCATAAAAAATGTTTAAAAATTGCAAGTATTTTAAAATCATTTTTTAAAATAAGCAAAATGAAATACACAGCTAAACTGTCTGGAGCAATCTGCTCCACCTCCCTTATCAGTTTTTAGACATAGGCATTGTATTTCAGCTGAGTTCACAGCTTCTAGGCAGGCTCCAGCAGATAATCCCTATGCAACTTTTGCATTCTACCAAAAGAACTAACAGATATAGATACAGCCATTAGGGCTGCAACTAACGATTATTTTCATAATCGACTAATCGGATAAAAAAAACAATTTTTTTTCCTATATTTAAAATACAATCCACATACTGAGTGTAACAAGCATAAAACTTCTGACTAAAACTTCACAACTTTATATTAACACAACTGTTTATGAGAATTTGTTCTGCTGCTTAGAAATTGGACAATTAAGCAAAAACAAAAATTAAACTGTTTCAAAAAAGTTAGAACTAGAAAGAGGGTAGAGATAATCACTGTTTATCACATTCTGTTATTCACTCTTTTAGAAACTTTGCATTGAAATGCAAAATGTCAACATATCCCCCTGCTCCTGGCTAAGGCTGGTTCTCTGTTTGCAGCTATATTGCTTGCAGCAGAGAAGAGGCGCTCAGATAGTGTTGAGGTGCCTGAGATGCATAAGTATGGTTTTGCCAATTTCACCCAAGGTGGGATATTTATCTTTAACTCTCAAACCAATACATGGGGCTTCTTAAAGGGACAGTCAACTCAAAATGTTTTACTGTTTAAAAAGATAGATAATGCCGTTATTACCCATTCCCCAGTTTTGCACTAGAAAACACGGTTTTATTAATACACTTTTTACCTCTGTAATTACCTTGTTTCTAAGCATCTTCTGTCTGCCACCCTGATCACATGACTTAAAATGTATTATCTATTGACTTGCATTTAAGCCAATTAGTGCTGTGTTGTTAGAATCCACCGGCATCAGCACAATCAGGTGAATTACGAGTTTTCGTTCGTGTTTTAACGCTGAAAAAATGGCCATTTCAGAGTTAAAACAGCAACGCAGCCATTACGAGTCTTGTCGGTATAACTGTACCACAAGCCTTTTAGCCTATAACGCAACGTCAGTCCCACACTCGAAAAAATTATGTTTTTTTCATGGGATTCCCATAGCGCTGCCATTACGAGTTTTGCGGTGGAGGCTAAAAAGCTTGCGTTACACCCTATACCGACACGATCTGTTCCGCCATCTGAGAGCAGTAGTTATGAGTTTTACGCAACAAAACTGTAACATAAAACTCATAACTAAAGTGTTAAAAAGTACACTAACACCCATAAACTACCTATTAACCTATAAACCGAGGCCCTCCCGCATCGCAAACACTATATTAAAGTTATTAACCCCTAATCTGCCGCTCCCGACATCGCCGCCACTAATAAAATGTATTAACCCTTATTCTGCCGCTGCCCGACATCGCCCACACTATACTAAAGCTATTAACCCCTATTCCCCCTGCACCCCAAACATCGCCCACACTATAATAAAGCTATTAACCCCTATTCCGCCGCTCCCTGACATCGCCACCACTAAATAAAGTTATTAACCCCTAAACCTCTGATCTCCCACATCTCTACCACTAAATAAACCTATTAACCCCTAAACCGACAGCCCCCCACATCGCCAAAAACTAAATTAAACTATTAACCCCTACACCTAACAACCCCCTAACTTTGCATTGAAATTGCAAGATCCTTATCTTAAAATAAATAAAAACTTACCTGTGAAATAAAAAAAAACTAAATTTAAACTATAAATTAAACTAACATAACTATTAGACTAAAATTAAACTAACTACAAATTAAAAAAACCTAACCCTACTAAAAAAATTAAATCTAAAATTACAAAAAATAAAGAAATTCTAAATTACAAAAACAAACGACCACTAAATTACGAAAAATAACAAACGAAAGTATCCAAAATAAAAACAATTTACACCTAATCTAATAGCAATATAAAAATACCCCCCCCAAAAAAAAAAAAAAAAATCCATAGCCTACAATAAACTACCAAAAGCCCTTAAAAGGGCCTTTTGTAGGGCATTGCCCTAAGTTAAACAGCTCTTTTACCTGTAAAAAAATATTCAAAGACCCCCCCCAACAGTAAATCCCACCACCCAACTAACCCCCCAAAATAAAAAAAACTAACTCTAACTCAGCTCTTTTTCCTGCCCTTAAAAGGGGCATTCAGCACTTTTAAGAAATGCCCCAAACCCTAATCTAAAAAAAAAAAACACCTTAAAAAAAAAACTAACACTAACCCCTCTTTAGGTACTCACAGTTACTGAAGTCCGGCTTGAACGATCTTCATCCTGGCAGCTCCATCTTCATCCAGGCGGCTCCATCTTCATCCATCGCGGGGACCGACATCTTCTTCATCCCTGCGAAGGCGGAGTGGTCAATGCGCCAAGGCGGAGGTCCAGGCAGAGGTGCAAGGCGGAGGTCCATCGATTCGACGTGGAGGTCCTTCATGCTATCATTTGCCACACACTGAGGATTCAAGTGCAAGGTACCCCTTTTATACTGGGGGTACCATTGCATTCCTATTGGCTGAAAAATTTAAAACAGCCAATAGGAATTAGAGCTGCTAAAATCCTATTGGCTGTTCAAATGGTTGGGTGGTGGGTTTTACTGTTGGGGGGGTCTTTGTATTTTTTTACAGGTAAAAGAGCTGTTTAACTTAGGGCAATGCCCTACAAACCCTTTTAAAGTGAAGGTAAACTTTGGTGAATGAAAGCCCGTTTATTAAAAATACTATTAAAAAACAGGGGCACTTTCATTCATCAAAGTTTACAAAGCAGCCGTTTTGATTAAAAACTTACCTTTATTTTTTTTCCACAGCTACAGCAGCTTCCCCCACCTGGAGATCCTCTATTCACACGTCAGCAGTGACTAATTCTGCTTCCTCCAATCACAGCATGGCCTCAGGCAATGACTACCCTGGGGGGAAGCTGTGATTGGAGGAAGCAGGATTAGTCATTGCTGACGTGTGAATAGAGGATTTCTATGTGGGGGAAGCTGCTGTAGCTGTGAAAAGCAAAAAAGGTAATTTTTTTAACAAAACGGCTGCTTTGTAAACTTTGATGAATGAAAGCCCCTGTTTTTAATAGTATTTTTAATAAACGGGCTTTTATTCACCAAAGTTTACCTTCACTTGGTAGTTTATTATAGATTAGGTTTTTTTATTTTTGGGTGTTTTTTTTTTTTTTTAAACAGGGTATTAGAATAGGAATAATTTTATTGTTTTGGATAATTTTGTTTGTTATTTTTTGTAATGGTAGTTTTTTTATTTTGTGTAATGTTAGGTTTTAGTGTAACTCAGGTTAGGTTTTATTTTACAGGTACTTTTGTATTTATTTTAACTAGGTAGTTAGTAAATAGTTAATAACTATTTACTAACTAGTCTACCTAGTTAAAATAAATACAAACTTACCCCTGAAATAAAAATAAAATCTAAGATAGTTACAATGTAATTATTAGTTATATTGTAGCTAGTTCAGGTTTTATTTCACAGGTAAGTATTATTTAGTTTTAAATAGGTATTATTTAGTTAATAATTGTAACTTTAATTTAACTCTATTTTAATTATGTTAAAGTTAGGGTGGTTAGGGTTAGGTTTGGGGGTTAATATAGTTTAATTTAGGTTGTTGCAATGTAGGGGGCTGGCGGTTTAGGGGTTAATAGGTTTATTTAGTGGTAGTGATGTGGGAGGACAGAGGTTTAGGGGTTATTAAATTTATTTAGTGGCGGCAATGTCGAGGAGCGGCTGAATAGGGGTTAATAGATTTATTATAGTGTGGGTGATATCGGGAGCGGCAGATTAGGGGTTAATAGCTTTATTTCGGTGGCGGCGATATCGGGAGCGTCAGATTAGGGGTTAATAACATTATGTAGGTGGTGGCTATATCGGGAGCGGCAGATTAGGGGTTAATAACATTATGTAGGTGTCAGCGATATCGGGAGCAGCAGATTAGGGGTTAATAACATTATGTAGGTGGCGGCGATATCGGGAGCGGCAGATTATGGGTTAATAACATTATGTAGGTGGTGGCGATATCGGGAGTGGTAGATTAGGGGTTAATAACATTATGTAGGTGCGCGGCGATATCGGGAGTGGCAGATTAGGGGTTAATAACATTATGTAGGTGCGCGGCGATATCGGGAGTGGCAGATTAGGGGTTAATAACATTATGTAGGTGGCAGCGATATCGGGAGCGGCAGATTAGGGTTTAATAACATTATGTAGGTGGCGGCAATATCGGGAGTGGCAGATTAGGGGTTAATAACATTATGTAGGTGGCGGCGATATCGGGAGTGGCAGATTAGGGGTTAATAACATTATGTAGGTGGCGGCGATATCGGGAGCGGCAGATTAGGTTTAATAACATTATGTAGGTGGCGGCGATGTCGGGGGCAGCAGATTAGGGGTTAATAACATTATGTAGGTGGCGGCGATATCGGGAGCGGCAGATTATGGGTTAATAACATTATGTAGGTGTCAGCGATATCGGGAGCAGCAGATTAGGGGTTAATAACATTATGTAGGTGGCGGCTATATCGGGAGCGGCAGATTAGGGGTTAATAACATTATGTAGGTGTCAGCGATATCGGGAGCAGCAGATTAGGGGTTAATAACATTATGTAGGTGGCGGCGATATCGGGAGCGGCAGATTATGGGTTAATAACATTATGTAGGTGGTGGCGATATCGGGAGTGGCAGATTAGGGGTTAATAACATTATGTAGGTGGCGGTGATATCGGGAGCGGCAGATTAGGGGTTAATAACATTATGTAGGTGGCGGCGATGTCAGGGGCAGCAGATTAGGGGTGTTTAGACGTGGGGTTTATGTTAGTGTGTTA